>NC_043713.1:222009-237619 GCF_006229205.1 Suricata suricatta
ATCCAGCAAGCCTGTCATTCAAAATAGAAGGAGAGATAAAGGTGTTCCCAAATAAACAAAAATTGAGAGAATTCATGACCACCAAACCAGCCCTACAAGAAATCCTAAGAGGAACTCTATGAGGGAAATGTTGCAAAGAACACAAGGTGCCAGAGAAGAGACACCACTATAAACATGAATTCTACGGAGAACACAATGAATCTAAATCCACATTTTTCAATAATAACACTGAATGTAAATGGACTGAACGCTCCAAACAAACAGGGTAGCAGAATGGATAAAAAAACAAAATCCATCTATTTGCTGTCTACAAGAGACTCATTTTAGACCTGAGGATACCTTCAGGTTGAAAGTAAAGGGATGGAGAAATATATATCATGTGGCTGGAAGCCAAAAGAAAGTCAGTGTAGCCATACATATATCAGACAAACTGGACTTTAAAGTAAAGGCAGTAACAAGAGATGAAGAAGGACATTATATAATAATTACAGGGTCTCTCCATCAGGAAGAGCTAACAATTATAAACATTTATGTGCCAAAATCGGGAGCGCCCAAATACATAAAACAATTAATCACAGACAGAAACAATTTTATTGGCAAGAATGTGCTCATTGCAGGGGACTTTAATACTCCACTGACAGCAATGGATAGATCAACCAGACAGAAAATCACTAAAGAAACAATGGACCTGAATGACACTTGGGAATAGATGGAACTGATAGATATATTTAGAACTCTGCATCCTGAAGTTAGGAAATTCACCTTCTTTTTGAGTGCACATGGCACGTTCTCCAAGATAGATCACATACGGGGGCATAAGCAACCCTCCATAAGTATAAAGGAATAGAGATCATACTATGCACACTTTCAGATCACAATGCTATGAAACTTGAAATTAACCACAGGAAAAAGTCTGGAAAACCTCCAAAAATGTGGAGGTTAAAAACCACCCGACTAAAGAATGATTGGGCTAATCAGGCAATTAGAGAAGAAATTTAAAAATATATGGAAACAAATGAAAACAAAAACACAACAATCCAAAATCTCTGGGACGCAGCAAAGGCAGTCTTACGAGGAAAGTATATTGCAATCCAGGCCTATTTCAACAAACTAGAAAAGGTGCAAATTCAAAATCTAACAGAGCACCTAATGGAACTTGAAGGGGAGCAGCAAGAGCACCCCAAACCCAGCAGAAGAAAAGAAATAATAAAAATCAGGGCAGAAATAAACAATATAGAATCCAAAAAAAAAAAAAAAACAGTTGAGCAGATCAATGAAACCAAGAGTTGGTTCTTTGAAAAAATAAACAAAATTGATAAACCTCTAGCCAGGCTCCTTAGAAACAAAAGAGAGAGCACCCAGATAGACAAAATCATGAATCATTGCAGGGTACAAAACCAATGTACAGAAATAGGTTGCATTCCTATACACCAATAATGAAGCAGCGGAAAGAGAAATCAAGAGACTGATCTTGTTCACAATTGCATGAAAAACCATAAAATACCTAGGAGTAAACCTAACCAAGGATGTAAAAAACCTATATGATGAAAACTATAGAAAACTTATGAAAGAGATTGAAGAAGAAACCAAGAAATGGAAAAACATTCCCTGTACATGGATCGGAAGAATAAACATTGTGAAAATGTCATTACTACCCAAAGCAATCTACACATTCAGTGCAATCCCCATCAAATTGCACCAGCATTCTTCTCAAAGCTACAACAAGCTATCCTCAAATTTGTAAGGAACCACAAAAGACCCTGAATAGCCAAAGTAATATTGAAAAAGAAAACCAAAATGGGAGGCATCACAATCCCACACTTTAGCCTCTACTACAAAGCTGTCATCATGAAGACAGGATGGTATTGGCACAAAAACAGACAAGAGACCAAGGGAATAGAATAGAGAACCCAGAACTGGGCCCACAAATGTATGGCCAATTAATTTTTGACAAAGCAGGAAAGAGTATCCGATGGAAAAAAGACTGCCTCTTTAGCAGGTGGTGCTGGGAGAACTGGACAGCAACATGCAGAAGAATGAAACTAGACCACTTTCTTACACCATACACAAAAATAAACTCAAAATGGCTGAAGGACCTGAATGTGAGACAGGAAATCATCCAAACCCTTGAGGAGAAAGTAGGAAACAACCTCCTTGACCTCAACTGCAGCAATTTCCTGCTCAACACATCCTCAAAGGCAAGGGAAATGAAAGCAATAATGACCTACTGGGACCTCATCAAGATAAAAAGCTTCTGCACTGCAAAGGAGACAATCAAGAAAACTAATAGCGAACCAACGGAATGGGAAAAGATAGTCGCAAATGACATATCAGATAAAGGGCTAGTATCCAAAATCTACAAAGAACTCACCAAACTCCACACCTGAAAAACAAATAACCCAGTGAAGAAATGGGCAGAAGACATAAACAGACACTTCTCCAAAGAGGACGTCCAGAAGGCCTACAGGCACATGAAACGATGCTCAACATCACTCATTATCATGGAAATACAAATTAAAACCACACTGAGATACCACCTCACGCCAGTCAGAGTCACTAAAATGAACAAGTCAGGAGACTATAGATGCTGGCGAGGGTGTGGAGAGACAGCACCTATACTGTTGGTGGGAATGTAAACTGGTGCAGCTGCTCTGAAAAACACTGTGGAGGTTCCTCAAAAAACTATCAATAGAACGCCCCTATGACCCAGCAATAGCACTGCTAGGGACTTACCCAAGGGATACAGAAGTGCTGATGCATAGGAGCACATGTACCCCAGTGTTCATAGCAGCACTGTCAACAATAGCCAAATCATGGAAAGAGCCTAAATGCCCATCACCTGATGAGTGGATCAAGAAGATGTGGTATATATACACAATGGAGTACTACATGGCAATGAGAAAGAATGAAATCTGTCCATTTGTATGAACGTGGATGAACCTCGAGGGTGTTATGCTGAGTGAAATAAGTCAGGCGGAGAAGGACAGATACCATATGTTTTGCACTCATAGGTCCAACAGGAGAACAGGAGAAACCTAATGGAGGATCATGGGGAGGGGAAGGGTGAAAGAGAGTTGGGGAGAGAGAGGGACGCAAAACCTGAGAGACTATTGAATACTGAAAACAAACTGAGGGTTAAAGGGGGAGGGGGTGGGAGAAAAGAGGTGGTGGTGATGGAGGAGGGCACTTGTGGGGAAGAGCACTGGGTGTTATATGGAAACCAATTTGACAATAAACTATTTTAAAAAATAATGATATACAGCATCAGAGATATTGCAAGTTTGGTTCCAAACAAACCACTGCAATGAAACAAATATTGCAATAGAGCAAGTCAAGTGATTTTTGTTTCCCCGTGCATATAAAAATTATGTTTACACTATACTGTAGTCTATTAAGTACATAAGAGCATTATGTCTAAAAACAGTACACACCTTAATTTGAAAAATTTATTGCTAAAAAAATGTTAACCATCACTGAGCCTTCTGTGAGTCAGAATCTGTTTGCTGGTGAGGGTCTTGCCTCAGTGCTGATGGCTGCTAACTGATCAGGGTGGTGGTTGCTTGTCGGAGCCACTCAAACTGCCCGCAGTTTGAAGAACTGACGACACCGGGATTCGTTGCAGAGACTTTTATCGGTTTTCTTCCTTCTTCTTCCTTCCCCCTGCGCAAAGCACCCTCCCTTATATATGTACCGTGCAGGCTACACGGCCGCTCATGATTGGCTGACAGCAACAGGGCTAACTAATTTCGTGGCTTTGCATTGGTCGTACACTTATCGCGGTATCTGGCTGGGAGGTGGGTCACCAGAGGCAGGCGGGCCATATTTGTCATGTGCTTGGGCGGATTGCCAAGGCGCCATCTTGCCTCCGCCTCCCACAGTTGCTGAAGGCAGAGATGGCCACAACAGTTTCTTAAAACAAGACAGCAGTGAAGTTTGCCACACCACCTGAGGCTTCCTTCACAAACAATTTCTCTGTAGCAGTGCTATTCGATAGCATTTTACCCACAGTAGAACTTCTTTCAAAACTGGAGCAAATCCTCTCAAACACTGCCACTGCCTTATCAACCAAAGGTATGTCATATTCTAAACCCTTTGTTGCCATTTCAACAATTTTCATAGCACCTTCACCAACAGTAGATTCCATCTTAAAAAACCAATGTCTTTGCTCATCTATAAGAAGGAACTCTCCACTGGTTCAGGTTTTATCATGAGACGGCGGCAATTCAGTCCCATCCTCAGGCTCTACTTCCCGTTCTAGTGCTATTTCCGCCACAGCTGTGGTTACTTACTCCCCTGAAGTCCTGAACCCCTCACTGTCATCCATGAAGGCTGCAGTCAACCGCTTCCAAACTCCTGTTAAGGTTGATATTTTGGCCTCTTCCTATGAATTACAAATTTTTAAAAAATGTTAATTCCAGTGTAGTTAACATACAGTGGTCTATTAGTTTCAGGTATACAATATAGTAATCCAACAGTTCATACATTACTCAGTGCTCATCAAGTGCCTTCATCCCCTTCACCTATTTCACCCATCACCCCATCCACCTTCCCTCTGGTAACCACCAGTGTGTTCTCTATAGTTAAGAGTGTTTGGGGCATCTGGCTGGCTCAGTTGGAAAAGCATGTGACTCTTGATATTGGGGTTCTGAGTTTGAGCCCCATGTTGGGTGTAGAGACTACTTAAAAAATTTTTTTAAAGGAGTGTTTTCAGGGTGCCTGGGTGGCTCAGTTGGTTGAGCGGCCAACTTCGGCTTAGGTCATGATCTAGTGGCTCATGGGTTTGAGCTCCGCATCAGTCTCTGTGCTGACAGCACAGAGCCTAGAGCCTGCTTCCGATTCTGTCTCTCTCTCTGCTCCTTCCCCACTTCTGCTCTGTCACTCTCTTTCAAAAATGAAAAAATAAACATTAAAAAAATTTTTTAAGTATTTTGGTTTGTCTTTTTTTACTTTGTTCATTTATTTTGTTTCTTAAGTTCCATCTATGAGTGAAATTATATGGTATTTGTTTCTCTGACTGGTTTATTTCACTTAGCATTATACTCTCTAGATCCATCCATATTGTTGCAAATGGCAATATTTTGTTCTTTTTAGTAGCTGAAAAACATTCCATTATACATATACACATATATGTACATATATATAATGGAATGTTCTTCAGCCATTAAAAAGAACAAAATATTGCCATTTGCAAGAACATGGATGGATCCAGAGAGTATAATGCTAAGTGAAATAAGCCAGATCATATATATATATATACTATTACATCTTCTTTATCCATTCATCTATCAATGGACACTTGGGCCGCTTTCATAGTTTGACTATTGTACATAATGCTCCAATGAACATAGGATAAATCCCCTTGAATTAGTGTTTTCGTATTCTTTGGGTAAGTACCCACTAGAGTGATTCCTGGATCATAAGGTGGTTCTACTTTTAATTTAAAAAAAAATTATGTCTTTATTTTTTTGAGAGACAGAGAGACAGAGCTTGAGCAGGGGAGGGACAGAGAGAGAGAGGAGGACACAGTGTCCGAAGCAGGCTCCAGGCTCTGAGCTGTCAGCACAGAGCCCAAGGTGAGGCTTGAACCCACGGACTGTGAGATCATGACCTGAGCTGAAGTCGGCTGCTTAACCAACTGAGCCACCCAGGCGCCTCTATTTTTAATTTTTGAGGAACCTACGTACTGTCTTCCACACTGGCTGCACCAGTTTGTATTCTCACAAACAGTGCATGATGGTTCCTTTTTCTCCATCTCCTTACCAATACCTGTTGTTTCTTGTTTTTGATTCTAACCATTCTGACAGGTATGAGGTGATATCTCGCTGTGGTCCTGATTTGCATTTCCCTAATAATGAGTGATGTTGTGCATCTTTTCATGTGTGTGTTGGCCATCTTGATATCTTTTTTGAAGAAATGTCTCTTCATGTCTCATTTTTTAATTGGATTGTTTCTTGGGTGTTGAGTTTTGTAAAAGTTCCTTATATATTTTGGAGACTAATCCTTTATTGGATCTATTGTTTGCAAATATCTTCTCTCATTCCGTAGGTTGTCTTTTAGTTTTGCTGGTTGTTTCCATTGTTGTACAGAAGCTTTTGGTTTTGATGTAGTCCCAACAGTTTATTTTTGCTTTTGTTTCCCTTGCCTCAAGAAACATATCTAGAAAGATGTTGCTATGAGCAATATTAAAGAAATTACTGCCTGTGTTCTCTTCTAGGATTTTTATAGCTTCAGGCCTCACATTTAGGTCCTTAATCCATATTGAATTTATTTTTGTGTATAAGAAAGTGGTTGTTTTCCCAACACCAAAGAGAGATTTTTTTTCCTCATTGCATATGCTTTCCTCCTTTGTTGAAGATTGATTTACCATATTAATGTGGGGTTATTTCTGGACTTTCTATTCTGTTCCATTGATCTATGTGTCTATTTTTGTGTCAGTAACATACTGTTTTGATTACTACAGTTCTGTAATATAACTTGAAGTCTGGAGTTTTGATACCTCCAGTTTTCGTCTTTCAAGATTGCATTGGCTATCTATTCAGAGTCTTTCTGTAGTTCCATACAAATTTTGGATTGTTTGTTCTAGTTCTGTGAAATATGCTGTTGGTATTTTGATAGGGATTGCATTAAATATGTAGATTGCTTTAGGTAGTATAGCAATGTAACAATATTTGTTCTTCCAGTCCACAAGCACAAAATGTCTACTTTTTTAGCGCATCACCTTCAATTTCTTTTATCAATGTTTTATAGTTTTCAGAGTACAGGTCTTTCACCTTGTTGGTTAAGTTTATTCCTAGGTATTTTATTGGGGGAGGTACACAAATTTTTTTAATGTTTTATTCATTTAAAAAAAATTTAATGTTTATTTTTGAGAGAGACAGATACAGAGCATGAGCTGGGGAGGGACAGAGAGAAAGGGAGACACTGAATCCAAAGCAGGCTCCGGGCTCTGAGCTGTCAGCACAGAGCCCAATTCGGGCTCGAACCCACAAACTGTGAAATCATGACCTGAGCCAAAGTCGGATGCTTAACTGGCTGAGCCTTCCAGATGCCTCTGTTTTATTCATTTTTGAGAGTACAAACGGGAGGGGCAGAGAGAGGATTTGAAGCTGGCTCTTTGCTGATAGCAAGACCAATGTGGGCCTTGAACTCATGACCTGTGAGATCGTGACCTAAGCCGGAGTCAGAAGCTCAACTGAGCCAGCCAGGTGCCCCAAATCACAAATGTTCTCAATGGTATCTAGAATGTTGAATCCTTTCCACAAGGTTTCCTATTTAATTTGCCCAACATCCATCAGAAGAATATCTATGGCAGATACAGCCTTACAAAATGTATTTCTTAAAAAGATCTTAAAGTTGAAATTACTCCTTGATCCATGGTCTACAGAATGGATGCTGTGTTAGCAGTCAGGAAAACAACACTAATCTCATTGCACATCTCCATCAGAGTTCTTGGGTGACCAGGTGCATTGTCAATGAAGAGCAATATTTTAAAATTTATCTTTTTCCGAGTGGTAGGTCTCAACAGTGGATTTAAAATTTTTAGCAAACCATGTTGTAAACAGGTGTGCTGCCATCCAGGTTTTGTTGTTGCATTTCTAGAGCGCAGGCAGAGTACACATAGCATAAAACTTAAGGATTTTCATAAAGGGCATTGAGCATCGGCTTCAACTTCAAAGTCACCAGGTACTTTAGCCCCTAACAAGAGAATGGGCCCGTCTTTGAAGTGTGAAGCCAGGCATTGACTTCTCTCCAGTTTAAAGTCCTAGATGGCATATTCTTCCAACGGAAGACTGCCTCATCTACATAGAAAATCTGCTAACTAGTAGCCACCTTCGTGAACTACCTTAGCTAGATCTTCCGGATAATTTTCTGCAGCTTCTACATCAGCACTCACTGCTTCATCTTATACTCGTATGTTGTTGAGGTGACTTCTTTCCTTAAGGCCCAGGAACCAACCTGAGCTTCAAAATTTTCTCCTGCAACTTCCTCCCCTCTCTTAGCCTTCACAGAACTGATGAGAGTTAGGACCTTGCTCTGGATTAGGCTTTGGCTTAAGGGAATGTTGTGGCTGGTTTCATCTTCTATCCATCTACCAAACTCTCTCTGTGTCAGCAGTAAGGCTGTTTTGCTTTCTTAACATTTGTGAGTTCATTGGGTAACTTTTTACCTTCCTTCAAAAACTTTCCTTTGCATTCACAACTGGACTGTTTGGCACAAAGACACCTAACTTTTGGCTTATCTCAGCTTTCAACATGCCTTCCTCACCAATCTTCATCATTCCTAACTTTTGATTTAAAGTGAGAGTTGTACAACTCTTCCTTTCACTTGAACACTGAGAGGCCACTGTGGGGTTATTAACTAGCCTAATTCCAATACTGTGGTGTCTCAGGGAATAGGGAGGCTGAGAAATGGGGAATGGCCAGTGGGTGGAGGGTCAGAGTACACAGCAGACACCATCACTGAGTCACCACATATGCAGCCATACCATGCAATCCGTGTTCATGGAATTATACCTTATGTAGTCTTTGACGTGTGCCCTCTAAGTTCACTAGTATGTGAGAGTCATGCCCATGTATATTTTGAGGCATACTCTTTCATCTTTACAGGTATATATGTCAATAAGTACACCTCACTTTATCTATTTTTCTGCAACTGAATACTTGCATTTCTCTTAGTGTAAGGTTGAGCATTGGCCACTATCATAGAGAACACAAATTTGAGGGTTTCTCCCAGGAGTTCAACTCTGGTCTCTTAGCAGGCCTGGACATAGAGAATTTTACACTTAAGAAAACTTTCAGTACTAGGTGATAGGTTCTTTCTCCTCCTGACCATTTCCTACCCAAAGTGAGGGGTTCGTGGGGCACATGGGTGGCTCAGGATAAGTGTCTGCCTTCAGCTCAGGTCATAATCTCATGGTTCATGAGTCTAAGCCTGTGTAGGGCTCTCTGCTGTCAGCAAAGAGCCTGCTTCAGATCCTCTGTCTCCCTCTCTCTCTGCCCCTCCCCAACTCATTCACTTTCCCTCTCTCAAAAATAAATAAATTAATAAAAGCTCTAAGGGGTGCCTTGGTGGCTCAGTCGGTTGAGCATCCAATTTCAGCTCAAGTCATGATCTCATGGTTTGTGAGTTTGAACCCTTCGTCAGGCTCTGTGCTGACAGCTCGGAGACTGGAGCCTGGATTCTGTGTCTCCCCCTCTCTCTGCTCCTCACTCACTCCTGCTCTGTCTCTCTCTCTCTCAAAAAAAATAAACATTAAAAAAATTTTTTTCAAAGTGAGGGGTCCTTTTGGAGCTCCTTTGTTTCTCTTGAGGTGGGGTGGAATACCCCTTTCTTCCCCAAAAAGAAGAGAATGCACATGGAAATACATGTCACTCCACAACTCCCTCCAAAGAAATGTCACACTGTTCCCCAAAACATTTTCTCACTTCCTCTCATGTATCCTAAGGAGTAATGAACAAAGAATGTGTAAGCTATTCTTTCCTCTGTAACATCTAGAGAAAGCTAGTCTGGACTCTTGCTTTGAAACATGTAAGCATTTTATTTAAAACATTTTTGGGGGGGGCGCCTGGGTGGCTCAGTCGGTTAAGCATCTGGCTTCGGCTCAGGTCATGATCTCATGGTTTGTGGGTTCGAGCCCTGCGTTGGGCTCTGTGCTGACTGCTAGCTCAGAGCCGGGAGCCTGTTTCAGATTATGTGTCTCCCTCTCTCTCTGACCCTCTCCTGCTTGTGCTATCTCTCTCTGTGTCTCAAAAAATAAATTAAAAAAAAATTAAGGAAAAAAAAAAGAAAAACATTTTTAAGTTTATTTATTTTGAGAGGGAGAAAGACAGCACTGAGTGGAGGAGTGGCAGAGAAAGCACCCCAACCAGGCTCCACACTGTCAGTGAAGAGCCTGATGTGGGGCTGGATCCCATGAACTGTGAGATCATGTCCTGAGCTGAAATCAAGAGTCAGATGCTCAACTGACTGAGCCACCGAGGCATCCCTGAAACATGGAAGCATTTTAAATCATTTATTTTCAGTTTAGGGCCTCTGCTGAAATTTGAGAGAGAGAAAACTCTCACTTTAACATTGTCTTACGTCTGACTTAAAACATTTCTTGGGCCGCCTGGGTGGCTCAGTCGGTCAAGCGTCCAACTTCAGCTCAGGTCATGATCTCACAGTCTGTGGGCTCTGTGCTGACAGCTAGCTCAGAGCCTGGAGCCTGTCTTCGGATTCTGTGACTCCCTCTCTCTCTGACCCGCCCCTACTCATGCTCTCTCTTCTCTCTCTCAAAAATAAATAAAACACTAAAAAAGTTTAAAAAACATTTCTTTTAAAAAAATGCAAATTCCTCTTAAAGAGTTATAAGGCTCTCTAGTCATTTTTCATTACAACAATTAGTTCAGTCAAATTACTCTCTTCCTCAACTCAGGCCAGTTGCTCTGAAGGAATGGGCACTCTGTTTGGACACATGTACCCTTTCACAATTAGGACACACAGGGACACATGCTCCCTCCAAATATCTCTCTTGCTCTTGAGTATTTCAGAAAGCATTACTTAATGCTTATGTGTAGTCATTTTTTAAATGAAGAAGTCAATTTCTAAAGATAAAATGCAATTCAAGCAGTTTGATTCACTCAATGATTTAGCCTACTTATTTCCGTTTTCTAGATGATCAGATACATTTTGACTGAATGAAAGGCAAGATGAGGAGCTTTGGTCAAATAACCAATTTTTCTTGACTATATTGGTGGCTTTTCAATTCAGTCTATGAGGTCACTATCAGCAAAATCAAAGATAAGAAAACTACAGACTTATGTTTTTTTGAATTAGACATAAATCTTCAAAAAATACTGGCAAACTTATTCCAGCAACATACTTTTAAAAATTAATGTGACCAAATAGGATTTATCCTGGGAATGAAAATTTGGTTTAACATACAAAAGTCAATGGAGTACGCCATATTGAGAGTAAAAGACAAAATCCACATGATCATCTCAATGGATGCATAAAAGTCATTTCGCAAAATTTTCATAGTAAACAAAACAAGAAGCTCTCAACCAAATAGGAATAGAAGAGAATTTTCTCAACCTCATAAAGGGCATTTGTGAAAACCCACAGCGAATGTCTTATTTAATAGTGCGAGTCTGAACATTTTCTGCTCCAGCTCAGGAACAAGACAAGATACCTGCTCTCGCCACTTCTGTCAACACTGTGCTGCGTGTCCTAGCCAGGGCAGTTAGGGGAGAAAAAAATAAAATCCATCCAGACCCTTTCATGAAGATGGCACTGAAGGCGGAGAAGGAAGCCCCTGCCCCTCCCAAAGCCAAAGCCATAGCAAAGGCTTTGAAGGCCAAGAAAGCAGTGCTGAAAGGCGTCTAGTCATAAAAAAAAGACCTGCACGTCACCTACATTTTGAAGGCCCAAGACACCGCATCTCCGAGGACAGCCCGAATACCCTCGGAAGAGCCCCGGGATAAACCAGCTTGGCCACTACACCATCACCAAGCTCCCTCGGACGACCGAGTCAGCCGTGAAGAAGACAGGAGACAGCACCCTTGTGTTCATTATGGATGTCAAGGCCAACAAGCACCAGATCGAAAAGGCTGTGAAGAAGCTCTATGACACTGACGTGGCCAAGGTCAATGCTCAGATCAGGCCCAATGGAGAAAAGAAGCAGATGTTCGACTGGCTCCTGACTATGATGCTTTCAGTGTTGCCAACAAAACTGGGATCATCTGAACTGAGTCCTGCTGGCTAAACCCAAATATAAATTTTTTCAAACACACACAAAAATACATCCAGACTGAAAAAGAAGTAAAACTGTCCTTGTTTTCAGATGGCAAGATCTTATATATGGAAAACCCTAAGGAATCCAAATAAAAAACTATTCCAAGTAATGAATGGTTCACAAGACCAATATACAAAAACCAGTATTTCTGGGGCACCTGGGTGGTTCAATTGGCTAAGCCTCTGACTTTGGCTCAGGTCATGATCTCATGGTTCGTGAGTTCCAGCCCCACATCAGGCTGTCTGCTTTCAGCACAGAGCCCACTTTGGATCCTCTGTACCCCTCTCTCTCTGCCCCTCCCCTACTCTCGAGCACATGCGAGCTTGCTCTTAAAAATAAACAAACATTAGAAAATAATAATAATCGATTGTATTTCTATACCCCAGTTATGACTCTTCTGAAAATATTTAAAATAACAATTCTATTTAAATATCATCAAAAAAGAATACTTAGGAATAAATTTTACCTTCCCCTAAAAAAAAGTACAAGATGTGAACACTGAAAATATAAAGGATATAGAAATAAAGAAGACCCAAATAAATGGAAAGACATCCTATATCCATGGAAGACAACATTGTCAAGATGGCAATACAGTACTCTCTAAACTGGTGTACAGAGAGAGCACAAGCCCTATCAGAATTCTAGCTACTTTTCTTTGCAGAAATTGACAAGCTAACCCTAAAGTTCATATGGAAATGAAAGAAGCCCAGAATAGCTAAGTCAATTATGAAAAGGAATAAAGTTGGACGACTCACATGTCCTAATTTCAAGAGTTACTACAAAGCTACACTAATCAAGACAGTGCGGTACTGACATGACACTAGACATATAAACCAATGGAATAGAGCTGAGAATCCAGAAATATATCCTTACCTTTAAAGTCAATTAATATTCTGGAACAGAACAGAAAACCCAGAAATGGACCCACAACTACATGGTCAATTAATCTTTGACAAAGCAGGAGAGTATCTAAAGGAAAAAAGACAGTCTCTTCAGCAAATGGAAAAGGGAAAACTGGAGAGCAACATGCAGAAGAATGGAACTATACCACTTTCTTACACCATACACAAAAGTAAATTCGAAATGGAGGAAAGACCTGAATGTGAGACAGGAAATCATCAAAATCCTAGAGGAGTGAACAGGCAAAAACCTGTTTAACCTCAGTCAGAGCTACTTCTTTCTGGACACATCAACAGAGGCAAAGGAAACCAAAGCAAAAATGGACCATTGGGATCTTATCGAGATAAAAATCTTCTGGACAGCACAGGAAATAAACAACAAAACTAAAAGGGCAGCCTATGGAATGAGAGAAGATATTTGCAATGACCTATCTGACAATGGGTTGGTATCCAAAATCTATAAATAACTTATCAAACTCAGGGCACCTGGGTGGCTCAGTTAGTTAAGTGTCCAGCTTTGGCTCAGGTCACAATCTCACGGTTTATGAGTTTGAGCCCCACATCGGGCTTTGTGCTGACAGCTCAGAGCCTGGAGCCTGCTTCAGACTGTGTTTTCCTCTCTATATACCCCTCCCCTGGTCATGCTCTGTCTCTGTCTCTCAAAAAGAAGTATTAAAAAAATTTACTAAAAAAAAACAAAAAAAAGAACTTATCAAACTCAAAACCCCAACAAACAAACAATCCAGTTAAGAAATAGGCAGTAGACACAAATAGACTTTTTTTTCCCCAAAGAAGACTACCAGATAGCTAACAGACACATGAAAAGATGCTCACACCACGCCTGTCAGAATGGCTAAAGTAACAACACACAGGACAACAGATGTTGGTGGGTATGTGGAGAATGTTGCTGTTCTACTGTTCTGTTGGTGGGAATGCAAACTGGTGCAGCCACTCTCAAAAACAGGATGGAGGATCCTCAAAAAGTTAAAAATAGAACTACCCTATGACCCAGCAATTGCACTACTAGGTACTTACCCAAAGGATACAAAAAATGCTAATTCAAAGACTCATGCCCCCCATTGCTTATAGCAGCACTATCACCAATAGCCAAAGTATGGTAAGAGCTCAAATGTCTACCAACTAACTGATGAAAGGGTAAAGAAGATGGGCCGCGGTGGGACGTGTCTCAAGGTTCATGGGCCTGAACCCCATGCTGGGCTTTATGTTGACAGTGTGGGATCCGCTTGGGATTCTCTTTCCCTCTATCTCTGCCCCTCCTCCACTCACACATATGCATGTGCAGGCACTCTCTCTTTAGCAAGATGCGGTGTATGTATATACAATAGAATATTACGCAGCCATCAAAAGGAATGAAATCTTGCCATTTGCAGTGATGTAGATGGAGCTAGTGTGTCTGTTCCTGTCCCAGGGCGCGGCGGTAAATCTGGTCGTAGGTTCCTGAGGGTGGGAGAGAGAACAGCGGAGCAGGGAGCACAGAGAGCGGAGGCAAGACAAGGTTTCTGATCAAGCCCCATTTATTGAGAAAAAATCCACCTTTTAAATAAGGTACAGGGCAGGAAGCGAAGCAGCTGACCTAGGTTGGTTGCTAGGATACAGAGTCAATTGATTAAAGCTAGGGAAAGGAGGAACCAAACTAAAGTTTTTAGCACAGCGCCTGATGGCCGACACCACCCTGCCTGTAGGCGGTTGATCTTTGTTCTTTTTGCTTCTCCTGACAGGGAGTGGCACTTCCCTGCCTATATTTGTAATTCAGGTAACTCCCCTCAGGGATATTTCCTGCCAGTAAATTGCCAAGCAGCTGAATCTTTGCAGCTTCCCACAAGAGTGTATTATGCTAAGTGAAATAAGTCAGAGAAAGACAAATACGATGATTTAACACATATGTGCAGTTTAAGAAACAAAATAGATGAAAATATAGGAAAGGAGAAAAAAGAGAGGGAAACAAATCAGAAGAGAATCTTAAATAGAACGAACAGGGTTGCTGGTGGAACATGGGTGGGGAATGGGCTAGATGGGTGATTGGCATGAAGGAGGGCATTTGTCATGTTGAGCAGTGGGTGTTACAATGTACGTGACAAATCAGCAAATTATATTCCTGAAAACAATATTATACTAAATGTTAATTAAGCAGAATTTAGGTAAAAATTTGAAGACAAAATATAATATTTAAAACTATTTTCAATTAGGGCCACCCATTGGCAGTGGCAGAAGAAAATTTTGATGATCAAGCTTAAAACCTATGAACAGTCCAGCCAAGCTGTCTCCGGCCTTGAGCTGGGAGTGATGACACTGTCCTGCCCTGCAGGTGGCTGATCTTAGGTCAGGGCACACATCTCTTCCCCTGGCTGCTCTTCTGGCAGCTCTCCACAACAACAAGCAAAAACTGGGAACAGCCCAAATGTTAATTAGCTGATAGGTAAATAAAATGCAGTATATCCACATGATGAAATATTAACCAGCAATAAAAAGGAACTAATCCTGATGCCTGCTACAATATGAACCTTAAGATCATTATGCTAAATGAAAGCAGTCACAGGGGCTCCCGGGTGGCTCCGGTGAGTGTCCAACTTCAGCTCAGGCCATGATCTCACGGTTCTGGGTTCCAGCCCAGAGTCAAGCTCAGTGCTGACAGCTCAGAGCCTGGAGTCTGCTTCACATTCTGTGTCTCCCTCCCTCTCTGCCCCTCCCCTGCTTGTGATCTCTGTCAAAAACAAAAACATTAAAAAAAACATTTAAATTAGACTACACATGTTTCTACTTAAGATGTCTAGAATAGGCAAATCTGCAGAGATGGGAAACAAGCTGGCGGGTGCCATAGGGAAATGGCAATGATGCTAACTGGGTACAAGATATTTTTCAGGATGATAAAGACATTCTACAAATAGATCATAGTGCTGGTCTTTTTTTTTTTTTTTTT
>NC_043713.1:237719-238848 GCF_006229205.1 Suricata suricatta
ATTAAAAAAAACATTTAAATTAGACTACACATGTTTCTACTTAAGATGTCTAGAATAGGCAAATCTGCAGAGATGGGAAACAAGCTGGCGGGTGCCATAGGGAAATGGCAATGATGCTAACTGGGTACAAGATATTTTTCAGGATGATAAAGACATTCTACAAATAGATCATAGTGCTGGTCTTTTTTTTTTTTTTTTTGAGAGAGAGAACATACAAGAACTCAACCAGGCTCCATGCTCCGCAGGAACCTCCACACCGGGCTGAATCCATGACCCTGGGGTCATGACCTGAGCCAAAATCAAGAGTCCTAGGTTGAACCGGCTGAGCCCTCCAGGCCCTCACCGTTCCCCAACTCTTGAGAAAAACCACCTAACTAGAATGCATGATGTCTTAGATATGCAGATGATATTTTAACTAAGTTGTTAACAAAAAAGATGTCGTCTGGAGGTGGATGTTGCTGATGGTGGCACCAAATGGGCCGCACTGGGAGCCCCCGAGCGACACGCTTAACTGTGGCGGGAAGGTAACTTTTTATGCTTACTTCGCTGCGGTATCTCCGCCTGAGGGTGAACTAGTCTCCTGTTTACAAGTTGGTTCCACGAGTCAACCAACTGCATTCGTGTCTGCGGAGCAGGACTGCCCTGATTAGGCACGCGGTGTGGGAGTAAACAGGACAGCCCTTCTCCGGATGTCATCCTCGGTGTCCAGCGGTCCTCCTTCCCCCAGTCACGAGGGTCGCTATGTCCAACCCGCCCCCCTCCCCATCACGGGAGTCCTCAGTCCAGCACCCGTTCCCACACCTCAGGTCAAGTGGTCTTCTCTGTCCCGTCCCCCTCCCCCTCCCCCAGTGACAGGGATCTTCTCTGTCCAGTCCCCCTCCCCCACCAGCCATGGGGGTCCTCTCTCTCCAGGCCCGAACCCCGCCTCGCCGGTCCCGTCGGCTCCCTCCCCACCGCCGGGGTCACCGTGGCGCGCGCTGAGGCCGGTCTCTGACGGGTCTGGCCGGGCCTGACAGCAGATCCGGTAGAGCCGGGCCCCTCACGACCGCGACGGCTCCCGAGAAAACTGCTCGCACGGCCCGCGCGCAGACTCCAGTCCCCGGCGCCGCGCACGTCGCGCAGCACGTCG
>NC_043713.1:238948-264662 GCF_006229205.1 Suricata suricatta
CGGCTCCACGCCGGGAGGACCGCCGCGCGGGACCCTTCAGTAGTCAGAGGTGCGGGCGGACGGCGCGCGAGCTGGAGCGGGAGCGGGGGCGGGGGTCCGGGGAGGGAAGGGGCGAGGAGCTGGGGGAGGCAGGGGGACCCCCTCGGGTGCCCGCTCCCGGGCCGTGACCTGCCGGACGTCCCCTCGGTCCAGGCCCCCTTCCGGGGATCTCGCGGTGGCCCTGGGCCCCTCTCCGCGGCCGGCCCGAGGGGCGAGGGCGGGGGCGACGCACCGCCCCCCTGCAGGCGGTGGGGTCGAGGGGAAGGAGCCGGTGCGTGGAATTCCTGTCCCGCAGGTACCCGAGCCGCCCTGAAGATGTCGTACATGCTCCCTCACTTGCACAACGGCTGGCAGGTGGACCAGGCCATCCTTTCGGAGGAAGACCGGGTGGTCGTCATCCGGTTTGGACACGACTGGGACCCCACTTGCATGAAGATGGACGAGGTCCTGTACAGTATAGCCGAAAAGGTAGCGCAGCGCCACCGCGTTCCGTGATCAGCTTGCTCGGTTGACCGTTTGCTTGCTTTTGCTTTGCCGGTTGGCGGTAGAATTTAAAAGTGAGGTTGGAATCCGTCCAGTGCTCCTTCCTCATGCCTTTATTCGTGATGTGCAACCCATTCACCAAATTAGCATACGGATTCTTCGCTCAGGGTGGAAGGCTGTGGGCCCTGAAACTGAAAGAGTACAGAGTAGGCGCTGTGAGTTTTCTGGGAGAAGTTTCCAAGGATTTTCAAATTTTATTTATTTATTTATTTTCCAATTAATAGCATTACTTTAATGTGACAAATTTATATGCTTTTGCAAAAACAAAATAACCTTTGGGAATGGGAATGTGGTAGATTTTCAAATTTTAAAAATGATTTATGATTCGTTTTCTGTGGTGCCACGAGCAAAGGCCTGCAGACTTTGGCAACAACATAGAGCTTACTTAAATAGTTTAGTTTGAAGGGTTATCACTTTTGGTGCCTTGTTTATTTGTAAAACAGAACATTCATGTTAATCTGTTGGAAACCCTGTTTCTTTTCTTCTTTTTTCCCCTTTACCCTACCATGCTCTTCATAAGTCACTTGATTTATAGCTTAGAGTGGTTGCAGGAGGTGTTAAGAGAAAATAGAATTGTGCTTTGTGGAACTAGTTTTCCCGATGTTCAGTGTTAGTGCACAGGCCTGTCAGTCTTGTTTGCTGGTAGCAGAAGTGCAGTCATTGGACACTACTGTGTAACTGGGGGCTCAGTGCTTTTCTAAATTTCTTCATGGAGATTTTATTTTTTAATTTATGTTTATTTTTGAGAGAGAGAGAGAGAGAGAGACAGACAGACAGACAGACAGACACAGAATCCAAAGCAGGTTCCAGGCTCCGAGCTGTTGGCACAGAGCCCCACGGGGAGCTCCTGCCAGGCACGAGATGGTGACCTGAGCTGAAGACAGACGCTTAACTGACTGAGCCAAACAGGCTCCTCCGTGGTGATTTTAAGATCACTTCAATTTGCAGCAATAGAGCAAAAGACAAATATTTAAGGGTGTTAATAAAATCTTTAACTTATTAATAATCTGTAAATAATTTGAGAGGTTATTTTAATGAAGAATAAAAGTAATAGAAACATTAGCCATCTTTTTTTAACATTTACTTATTAACATTTTATCTTTATTTTCTCAGTGATAACAGGTTAAAACAACGCCGTTTAGTAGATAGCAATAGACGTACGGATACATTGTGTAGTTGGGAAAGGAAAAACTATGTCACCTCAACGCCTGGCTGGCTCAGTAGAACACGCGACTCTTGATCTTGGGGTCATGAGTTCAAGCTCATCATTGGGTATAGTTTTACTTTAAAAAAAAAAAAAACTATCTGGGAGCACCTAGGTGGTTCAGTCAGTTGAGCAGCTGACTTTTGCTCAGGTCATGATCTCACGGTTTGTGGGTTCGAGCCCCACCCACATCAGG
This sequence comes from Suricata suricatta, assembly GCF_006229205.1. Classification (NCBI taxonomy): domain Eukaryota; kingdom Metazoa; phylum Chordata; class Mammalia; order Carnivora; family Herpestidae; genus Suricata; species Suricata suricatta. Next base: position 240,931 of record NC_043713.1, read on the forward strand.
CTCTATGCTGACAGCTCGGAACCTGGAGCCTGCTTCAGATTCTGTGTCCCCCTCTCTCTCTCTGTCCTTACCCCACTCGTGCTCTGTCTCTCAAAAATAAATAAACATTAAAAAAAAAAAACTTATCTGACCTTCTTCCATTGCTAATTTTTACTGTATCCTATTTGGTAAGAGGCAAAGTGAGACAGGGGTGCCGGCATGGGGAACACTGGGGATCATGCTTGTCTGTCAGGCATCATGAGTGGCACTTGGGACACGTACCAAAGTGCATCTCAGAGATTCTGATTCTTTCAAAAACCCTTCAACAAGGTCTGAATAGGGGTGCTGTGATTAGCAGCCATTCCCCTCCTCTCCTCGAGGGGCTTGAGGAGGCACCAGGGGGCTCAGGAGAGCAGCAGTTTTCTGACACTGGCGATCCTCCCACTTGGGGTCGTAAATGGGGTGGTGCCAGGGGTCATGCCTTGCTTAGGCTTTGGGCCTGGTGCTCAGAGGCAGGAACTGCCGAGTCGGGGGAAGAATTGCCTGAGAGCACTTTTCTGAGGAGCAAATTGTTGCGGTGTTGACCCTGAAACAACTCGGGTGTGTGCCCCGAGTGCAGCGCCAGAGGCGGTGTCCAGCTCCCGCTGCCTTGGGCGAGGGGGCAGGACTTAGGGCGACGAGGTCTTTTGGCTCCTCGGATCTGAGCGAAACCTAGCAAAATGCTTTAGTCAGGAGACAGATTTCGTGTTAACATAGGTTTTTAGGGATTTTTACCAGAGCTGTGGTTTCTTCACACCTTTCTGTCTGTTACGTGTCAGTTACAGACCGAGTCACTGTGTCGCTGGTGGGCGCACTCCTTTTCGTATTGAATCTGTTGGTAAGAATGGCTTAATTGGGCTCGCTTTGAGTTGTTTTTTAAAGTATTTTTTCTTTAGTCCAAAAATTTGGATTTCTGTTTTAATAAACTTTTAAAATAACGTTATAGTATAGTTACTAAAAATGCAAGCTTAAAATGCATCACAAGAGTATTGTTTTATTTTTTTCTTAGTATAAAGGCAAAATATGAGGTTATAGTTCTGGAAGCCCTTTTTGGGGAATCTCAACAGGAATATTTGAAATTTAAGGTTTTAGCATGAAGAACAACTAAACTCTATTTAAAAATCTTCCTCTGCAGAAATAGTGGGGCATCTCCTCATCTTGTTACGAGCCCTGTTTGGATACCCCAGCTGGTTTAAAGTGAGTAAAAGTTCTGCTGTTGAGGCCGGGCTTGACTAGATCGTTTCTTCTGGAATGTGCTGTGTCGACTTGATGCTTTGACACCGCCAGCCTCCCAACCCCACCTCATGCTGGAGTAGTTTGGAGCTGCTCTGAAAACATGAGATGTGCTTGGCGACTTGCAGGCGTCGGGGGTCCGATGGAGCGGTTGGTGAGAAGCAGAGCTTCCTGTCTAGCAGCTGGCTCTGGACACAGCTTCGAGGAGAGGCTGTTCTGTGTATCTCTGCGCTGTCTTGCCATTTTGCAGGAAGTTTATCACGGCTCACTGTTACTGAAATCCCGTAATGGGACATTTAGTTTTTGTGTGGTAAAAAGCCCAAACAAGTAGAGTTTAAAATATCCAGAACTTCAGTGATATCATTGGCTCGTGATCATACATTCTCATTAAATTGTATATGACAGATATATGTATGGAGCATTTTATTTATTTAAAAAAAATGTTTTATTTATTTTTGAGAGAGAGAGAGAGAGAGAGAGACAGCGTGAGCAGGGGAGGCTCAGAAAAAGAGGGAGGCACAGAATCTGAAGTAGGCTGCAGGCTCTGAGCTGTCAGCACAGTGCCCAACACGGGGCTTGAACCCACAAACCCTGAGATCCTGACCTGAGCTGAAGGCGGATGCTCCACCGACTGAGCCACCTAGGCGCCCCTGTATGGAACATTTTAGAAATGACTTTAGGAGAAGCATTTTTTTTTCATGTTTTTTTAATTTATTTTAACAGAACCCTTTTTTTTTTATGTTTATTTTTGAGAGATGGAGAGAGATCACAAGCAGGGGAGGGGCAGAGACAGAAAGGGATACAGAATCAGAAGCAGGCGTCAGGCTCTGAGCTGTCAGCACAGAGCCTGATGCGGGGCTCGAACCCATAGACCGGGAGATCAGGACCTGAGCCGAAATCAGACGCTTAACCGACTGAGCCACCCAGGTGCTCTTATGTTTGTTTATTTTTGAGAGCGTATGAGCAGGGGAGGGGCAGAGAAAGAAGGAGACAGAATCGGAAGCAGGCGTCAGGCTCTGATTTGTCAGCACAGAGCCCAACGTGGTGCTCCAGCCCACATGCTGTGAGATCATGACCTGAGCCGAAGTCGGACGCTCAAGTGACTGAGCCCCCCAGGCGCCCCCAGGGGGATCATTCTTAAGCATCACATAGAGTAAGTTGAACTCCCGCGGGTGATGTTCAGTCAAGTGAGGAGTCTTATAAGAGCCAACAAAATGTATATGTTTGCTCTGGATTTGTGTTTCTGGATACGACAACCTTGGAGCTAGCAGCAGCTGAGGGGCAGAAGGGTAGCTAGTTCCTGCCACCTGGTACCTGTATGACCTTAAGTGACTTGTCTGTGTGCCTCCACGTCACTCATCTGTAGGAAAGTGATAGTGCGTAACGCAGAGGGCAGTCGTGAGGACAGAATTAACATAAAAGACTTCGGGAACCCTTCTTGTCACACAGGAAGCAGTATATTCAGTAAATCTTAGCCACTGTTACTAGTATCATTACCACTCATATCACAGAGTTTTCAAGAGTTACTGAGCTCATCAGGCAAATAGCGGTTTGGGGGAAAAAGTTATCGTGCAATTTTCTTTTTGATGGTTTTGATGTAAATTACCTAAAAATTGACTGTTCTAAATAAAATACATAGTGCCGGTTGACAGTCCAGAAGACCGTTTCCCACACTTTAGCTGGGTTCTTAGCTGGAGGAGGGGAGGAGCTCCGTACAGAAGGCGGAGTGGGAGTTGGGGTCACGTGCCAGCCTTCGGGCTTCGTGATTTGCGTGAGTTACTTTCTGGTGGCAGGTTGAGGGTGTGAGAAGGACCACCGAGCGGCTTAGTCAGTGACTTGCTAGAGGGGTGCTTGTCACATGTGTAGGCAACAGGGTTGGAAAGCGTAATTACTATTAGAGATGATCAGAAGAATACATACATTAAGAAACAACTTGATAATAGAAATGAAATTTGTACATAGAGTTCTTTCTTGGTTTTTAAAAAATACTGTATAGCAGCCAATTAAAATTCCTGTAAACATACCAGGCAAAGTATTAGATATAGTAGACTTATGCAAATAAGTTTAAAGTACCACTTAAAAATATGACTTCTAAAAAATTAATAAATAATTTCCATGGGTAGAGGGGCAAGGAACCTAAAAAAAGAGGAAATTCTAACGGTTAAGTAAACTTCAGAGACACACGCATTCAAATAGTGCGCTGTCGTTTTTTAGGCATATCAGAGATAAAAAGGTATTTATTGTGGCGTGGTGAAAGTTATGCTGAGGTACGGGTAAAGCTGGCAGCCTTTTGGAAGGCAGCTTGGCATTGCATGAAACGCTCTGAGACTAGTTCTCCCTTATGCGCAGTAACTCTGCCTCCTCAGTCGACGTTTTATGCTCCACAAGACTTCGGCTATAATTTCTATCATAACTGAAAAGAGTAGCGACGTCTGATGATAGAACACGGTGATGACTGTGACCTCTAGTTTTTGAGCACTTGGACCAGTCACACTGCCAGACAGGAAACAGTCCTGTCCTGCGGTCCTCATGATGACCCCCTGGCGTGCGTTTCGGCAGGTGATTTGTCCAGGCTCAGAAATGGACAGTTGGGATTTGAACTGGGAATGTCCTCTTCACTCCATGGAGTGTTACTTGGCTCTTAAAACTGATCTTTTAAGAGGTTTTTAAATAACATGGGCATTTGTTAATGATGTCAGCTGGACTGAGCCACCCAGGCGCCCCTTGATCGATCTTGATGGTCACATCAAACTGACGGATTTTGGCCTCTGCACTGGGTTCAGGTGGACTCACCATTCCAAATACTACCAGAAAGGGAGCCACGTCAGGCGGGACAGCATGGAGCCCAGTGACCTCTGGGGTGACGTGTCTGTCTTGTCAGTGTGGAGACAGGCTGAAGACACTGGGGCAGAGGGCCAGGAAGCAGCACCACAGGGGTCTGACCCGCTCGCTGGTCGGGACCCCCAACTGCATCGCACCAGAAGTGCTCCTCTGCAAAGGGCACACGCAGCTCTGTGACTGGTGGAGTGTCGGCGTGATTCTCTTCGAGATGCTGGTGGGGCAGCCCCGCTTCCTGGCCCCGACTCCCACAGAGACCCAGCTGAAGGTGATAAACTGGGAGAGCACGCTCCACATTCCGGCCCAGGTCAGGCTGAGCCCCGAAGCCCGGGACCTCATCACCAAACTGCTGCGCTGCTGACCAGCGGCTGGGGCTTGGCGGGGCCGACGACCTGAGGCGCACCCGTTCTTCGGGGCCATCAACTTCTCGAGCGACATCCGGAAGCAGCCGGCCCCCTACATCCCCAAGATCAGCCACCCCATGGACACCTCCAATTTCAACCCCGTAGATGAAGAGAGCCCTTGGAGCAATGCCAGCGAAGACAGCACTAAGGCCTGGAACACGCTCACCCCTCCCAATAACAAGCACCCTGAGCACGAGTTCTAGAGTTCACTTTACGAAGGTTCTTCGACGGTAACGGCTATCCCTTTAGGTGCCGAGAGCCTCCAGGAACAGATGCGCCCCAGGCCGCGGACTCCGACCTGGAGGACTCTGATGTGGTGGATCAGACTGAAGGCTGCCAGCCAGTGTACGTGTAGACAGTGACTCCGCCTCCCTGACACCCTGCCCCTCGGAGGTCCGGGCTGCCCGCAGCCAGGGTCAGCTCCTTTCAAGTTAGTCCGTTGATTATACTTCGCTGGAAGGTCTTTGTCAAAACCCCCAGAAGAAACAAAGATTTTTACAAAAGAACTCGAGTCTAACAGATGGGAGTGCAATGTTATGTTATGAGGGGGGTTGAGGAGCATTCAGCATTGCTTTGAATTGGCTTTTGAGGGCCTTTACTGCATTAAAACAATATTTTTAAAAACTTAAAAAAATAAAATAAAATAAAATACTGGGCTAGACACACAGTAGTAGTTTTTTCATTCCATCTGTATATTTTCAAAATGAACATTATTTATTTGTGTGTATTATATTTTTGAGAGAGTGTGAGCAAGGGAGGAGCAGAGAGAGAGGGAGAGAATCGGAAGCAGGCTCAGCGCTGAGAGCCTGGAGCCTGACGTGGGTCTCCAGCCTATGAACTACAAGACCGTGACCTGAGCCAAAATTGGACACTTACCCCACTGAACCACCCAGCCGCCCCAAAATGAGCATTTAAAAAAATTTTTTTTAATATTTATTTATTTTTTGAGAGAGAGAGAGAGACCAAGCTGGGGAAGGTCAGAGAGAGAGGAAGACACAGAACCCAAAGGAGGCTCCAGGCTCTGAGCTGTCAGCACAGAGCCCGACACGGGGCTCGAACCCACAAACCATGAGATCATGACCTGAGCTGAAGTCGGACACCCAACCGACTGAGCCACCAACCAACTGAGCCACCCAGACGCCCCAAAATGAAAAATTTTTTAAGTGGAGAAAATAAAGTAGACTCCTAGCTTCATTTCACTTTTATAAAAAAATATATACAGGGTTTTATTTAATTGCAGATTCATCAATGGGTGTGAAACGTTCCGGAAAAATAGTTCAGACTGTGTGGAAGGCATCGCAACCGAAGGCATGTGACCTGCACCAGGCGAAGCTTTGATAAGCGGTAGCTTCTGCAGAGGAAGGGCTGTGTCAGTGGCGCAGATTTGGAGGAGGGCCGCCTGGTGCTGCGGGTGGGTCTCGCCTGGCACCTGCTGCGGGCGGGGGGGAGCCAGCCCCTCCTTTCTGCTGGTGCTTGAGCTGCAGGAGCCTGAGACCCTCCTGTCAGGAAGGAGCACCAGACCACCCAAGGCAGGCCTCTTTGAACTCAGGGTTACATAATTAAGCTCATACTGTTCAAAAACACATTTCAAGTGACATTAATGTGTTTCTGGCATTTCAAAACACAAGCTTACTGTTAACGTTTACTCAATAGGCGTTTCCTGGTCCTGTGTATGGTCCGGTCCCGTGCGGTTCGCAGGACGCATCGGCATGTTCCTAGCCTTGGGAGGCCTCAAATTGAGCTGGAGAACCATGATGTAATTTATGTAGAGGAGAAGACAAGAATTAAGTTCTGTGGTGTCACTTAGTGCTTTTACTTCTGAAGGAGCTGGTTTTCTTCCTTATCGTTGGCGGCAAAGGGAAGCAGGGCCTGCTCGTGAAGTCCCACTGCACAAACCAGCGTTTATGGGGAAAAGTGTGCCCTTGACTTAGGGTAACGGAGTGTCTTCCTGTATAAAACAGACGTAGTGCATTTTGATCACTTTCAAGAGGACGTGGTTTTTGCTTTAAGTTGGGAGATGTGGAGGTTCTAGGAACTGGAGCCAATTGGCCAAATAATTCACACTGAATCCAAAAGATGTCTTGGGCTTTCATTGGATCGCTTTAGGAGACAAGTGCCCATGTGTGTGTTTGGTTTTACTATAATGTTAACATCTATCACTTTATCTCTGTTGTATTATGCAGAAAGTAATAAAGGAATGATGATAAAGTGAGATGTAGGGGTAAGCAGCACCTTACGGACTCACAGAGTCACTTTTGCCAGAAAGCTCTACAGAGCTGTGTGCTGTGCCCCGTCCCTGCCGTCTGGAGGCTGTGGAGATGTGAAAAGAGGCCATCTGGATACCCGGTGTGTGGTGCACCTGACTCCACAGCTGCCTTCTCTTCTGTCACCAGGAAAGGGGGAGTTGAGGGGTAACCAGGAGAGGCCCCAGCTCCAGCCTGGGCCCCTCAGTAACTTCCCTCCTTTCACAGCCAGGCTCTTTGAGGGACCTGCCTTCTGTTGGTCAGACTTCAGCTCTGCACCGCCTTGCACTTTGTTTATTTATTTATTTATTTATTTATTTATTTATTTAGAGAGAGAGAGAGAGAGAGAGAGAGAGAGAGAATTCTAAGCAGGTTCTATGCTATCACCCTGAACATGTGAACCATGAGATCATAACCTGAGCTGAAATCAAGAGTCAAATGCTCAACCAACTGAGCCACCCAGGCGCCCCTATAAGGGCAGTTATAGTGCCATGTCCTTTGTTGTAGAGACTTTATTTTGGGAATTTGTTCTTTGGAAATAATGAAATATGTACACAGATTTAAGGTAAGAATGTTCACCGGTGAATAATTGGTATTAATGAAAAAAATCTAAATTATTTTCAGGAAAAATCAGAAAATAGTGGAAGAAGGGAAACTAATGACACAGCTGTTTGATGAAGTGTTATGCAGCCCTGGAAATTGTCCTTTGGGAAAGTATATAATTTGTATAAGAGAATGCTCATAATTAAAACAGGATATACATATGGAATGATCACATTTTATCAAAACAGTATAAACAGATTTATATGTGTGTGTGTATATATACCAGAAAAATGGGAAAGGGTTTACTAAAAATATATTTGAATATATTTGTAGGGCGCCTGGGTGACTCAGTCCATTGAGCATCCAGCTTCAGCTCAAGTCATGATCTCATGGTTCATGGGCCCATGCCCCATATTGGGCTCTGTGCTGATAGCCCAGAGCCTGGAGCCTGCTTCAGATTTCTGTCTCCCGCCTATGGCCATACCACACGCTCCCAAATTCGTCTGATCTCGGAAGCTAAGCAGGGTCAGGCCTGGTTAGTACTTGGTTGGGAGATTTCTGTGTCCCTGTCTCTCTGCCCCTCCCCCACTTGCACTCTCTCTCAATAATAAACAGACATTAAAAAATAGAAATATAAATACATTTGTAGCAATTCTGGTGGTTGGGACTGGAGGTGATTCTATTTTATTTACAGTTTTCTGAGTTTTCTAAATCTGCTATGATGAGCTTGCAATTAGAGGGAAAAAATGAAAGAATGTTTGTTAGATTACTTGGAGTATGAGGCTTAGTATCTGTGAGCGTGCACACCTGAATCAAGGAGGGAGGTGCGCGGCGGAGTCTAGCAGCGTGTTTTAAAGCAGGGGTTCACTGTGTGCAATTAAGTGTTTGTAGAAGTACAGATCTGGAGAAGCTCAGGTAGGTTATTACCAGATCAGCAGGAATACCGGGTCTGGACATTTTCGGCGGGACTCTCGGAACTTGCGCTCCTGCAGATGGTGAAGCAAGGTTGTCAGGGCCCTGGACGGTGGAGCCGTCTCCCTGGGTGTCAGCTCCGCTGGGAAGGGGTGTGGGGAGTTGGTCTGAAAACTGTCCTCTTCTACCCACCCTTGGTTTTGTCTTTAATACGCTTTTGTAGAATAAAACAGTGGTGTGTGGTTGTACAGGGTTGTTTTGGTCTCTTCTAGGTGAAAAACTTCGCAGTCATCTATCTTGTGGATATCACGGAAGTGCCTGACTTCAACAAGATGTATGAGTTATATGATCCGTGCACCGTCATGTTTTTCTTCAGGTATGTTCTCTTTAAACATGTCATTTCAGTTGAGTATTGTTGGTCTGGAAGTTTGATGGAATCAGGAGACCTTCATATTTGACAGTGTTTATGTAATAAAGTCAAGTAACACTGTGAATTTTTTAGAAAAGTTCTGTTGTGGACATTCAGCTTAGAAAGAAATCACCATTTGATGTTTTTTTAATACAGAAGTTGGTAAGTAGCAGTATTCAGCATGAGACGGTACTCCAGAGGCAGAGCTCCCCACCTGGTAAGGGATGTTTGGGCGATTGTATCGCGTGCGTATTAGCTTTACATTCAGTGTAACAGACGGGCACGAGGTCAGTAGCGACGCCGTCAGTTACGAGCTCACTGAGCGTGCAGGCCGGCCCAGCGGGGCCCTGCTCCAGACCCCCCCAGTCAGAATCACCGGCTGGGTCTCACCTGGACTGTCAGCCTGGGAAGAAGCCCCTTGGCTCACTTGGGTGTTGGCTGCATCCAGTTCCTGGTGGTCCTGGGTCCGACGCCTCCGGCCGCTTGCTGGCTGTGTGCTGGGTCCTCGCTGCTCCCAGAGGCCCTTCGCCTTTGAAGCCTGCGCGGTCTGCAGTTTCCTGTTCTGCTTTTAAAGGGCTGTGACGGATAAACTCATCCAGATAATCCAGGATTATCTCCTTATTTTAAAGTCAGTTGATTAGTAACTTTCGGGACATCTGTGTGTAAGGTCATTGGTCACAGTCTTGACGGCCCTCGTACCACAGTCCCAGGGCGTCAGGCAGGAAACGCACAGGCTTTCGTGTAGGATTTTGCCTACCACAGTCTGCCCTCTGGCTCCAAAGATTCACATCGTTCTCGTGTGCAAAATCAGGTGTGGACACGGCTGCTTAGGCTCCTGGACACCTGTTGTCTGTGGCCCCAGCCCTCCCAGCACATGGCATGGGACAGCGTAGGAAACAGGTCTGGTTTCCCAGGAGGCGTGAGGAGGAAGGGGGCCAACATCCCCGCCCTGGGAGGCGCTTTCCTGGGTCTCCTCCCTTTCTTAAAAATATTTTTTTAATGTTTTATTTATTTTTGATAGAGAGAGACAGAGCATGAGAGGGGGAGGGGCAGAGAGAGAAAGAGACAGAGAACCGGAAGCAGGCCCCAGGCTCTGAGCTAGCTGTCAGCACAGAGCCTGACTCGGGCTCGAACCCACGAACGTGAGATCTGACCCGAGCCGAAGTCAGAGGCTTAACCGGCTGAGCCCCCCAGGTGACCCCTCCCCCAGGTCTCCTCCTTTTCTTACGAAAGGCATTTGCAGCTGGGCCACTTCCCAGCCTCCTTCAGCCAGAAGCATGTCGGGTTTTGTCATCTCCTGTCACTGCACCCTCTGCCCCTTGCCGCCATGGGCGGGGAAGACCCCCAGGCACACCTCCCTCTCTGGGACGGAACGTATGCAGCCTGTAGGGCTTTCCTGAGCTTCTGCAGAAGGTCGAGTGGCTTCCTTTTCTCTGCACTCCCCCCTCTGTGGCCGTTTCTGGAGTCCAGCCCCTTGGGCCCCTGGAGAGCCTGAGAGTTCACTCCTTTGTCCGAGGACCTCCTGCCGGGCCGGGCCGTGGGCCTCTGGCTTCCTACGAGCTGCAGGGAGCAACCCGCAGGGAGCAACGAGGCAGCACCTTCAGGACTCTGCTTGGTGTTTCTTCAGTTGGGTGTCCAGGGGCATCAGTCACTACACGTTCTTCCCGCAGAGCCGCGGGTGCTGTCGCGAGGTCCGAGGGACTGGGCCCCTCTCCTCCCTCCCTGCCTTCGGAGCGGGCACTGGCTGTGCTCTCCCAGGTCTGTGTTCCTCCTCACGGGCCCTCAGAGGGCCTTTTCTGTCGTGCTCCTCGAAACTCCCCCGCGCCCTTCGGGTGGGCGGTGCCCCCGCCGTCCGCATATGCTGGGCTGTTAGGACTCGGGACCGAGGCCGCTCTCAGGGAAGAGGCCAGAACGTCTCTGCAACCCAGAGTTCTAAGACCAGGACTTCAGTTAATGTTTTCACCAAATATACCTATTGAGCCCTACCAGGTTTTATGGTCTAGTGCTGAGACATGGGTCCTGCCTTCATGGAACTTGTTCACTTGGGAACAGCTGAGTAAATTAGCAGAGGGAACAGGTGCCAGACACACAGATACCGAGTCAGGGTGGCAGGGAGCTAAACAGCAGCGGGGTAGGGCTAGGGTGAGCTCAAGCCTTCCAGGGAGCCGCTCACAGGCCTGAGCCTTGTGCCACATTTGGGAGCCTGAGAGAACATGGAGTGGCTTCTGGGTGATGGTGGGAGACTGGGGGGGGCGGAGTGGGGGGGAAGGGTCCAGACCCCCCAAGTTCCCCTAGGAAGGGGGAGGGGCAGGGTCCAGACCCCCAGAATCTCCTCCCCCCAGGGAAGGGGAGGGTCTAGACCCCCCAGATTCCTGGGTCAGAGTGAGGACATGGAATGTGATTCTAGAAGTGAAATTTTGTGGCAGAAAAGGAACATCAGATTTGCCTTTTGGATGCTCACTGTGGTTAAAAGGTGGCCAGACCAGAGACTGCAGGACAGAGCACTTCAATCTTGTAGAATTGAAAAGCTAAATTAACAAAAACTAATCAGTCTTCAGCAAACCTGGAAAAATTAGTACACCAGGGACAAGTAGCATTAATATGTTTTGTAAAGTGCATTTCTTACTAGTAGCCTTTCGGGGCGTCTGGGGGCTCAGTCGGTTACGCGGCTGACTTTGGCTCAGGTCATGATCTCGCGGTTCATGAGTTCGAGCCCCGTGTCGGGCTCTGTGCTAACAGCTCAGAGCCTGGAGCTGCTTCGGATTCTGTGTCTCCCTCTCTCTCTGCCCCTCCCCTGTTCACGCTCTGTCTCTTTCTGTCTCTCAAAAATAAACATTAGGAATTTCTTTAAAAAAAAAAAAAAAGGTTGTCTCTTATAAAACAATTTTGTAAGGAATTGTCTACATCTTTAATCATAGAAATGCAAAATATATTAATTTCACAATTAGGGCTTTTAATAAAATGCTCACAGAGTGCCATGAAAACCTCATCCATTGTGTCCCGCGAGTAAGTTAGTACAGCTCTCTGGGTCCAGGTGACCACAGCTGTGTCCTTGGGGCTTTGGACGCCCGGTGGGGTATTTATGCTAAGGAAGTGGAGAGGCAAAGAAGGAGCTGTGTGCTTTCAAAATAGCATTTGGGTTGTTTTTCATCTTCTCCTAAATCACGGTGGATCGTCTTGATTGTGTGTTCTTGTCTTAAATGATGCTTACCGAGAGTTTGTAAAGGTGCGAAACAGAAGGCATCTCCTTTGTGGAACACTTTTTTAGAAGGATTTTTGTGAGCACTGATCCCCTGTTTCCTCTTTGCAGGAACAAGCACATCATGATTGACCTGGGAACTGGTAACAACAACAAGATCAACTGGGCCATGGAGGACAAACAGGAGATGATAGACATCATCGAGACCGTGTACCGAGGCGCCCGGAAAGGTCGTGGCCTGGTGGTGTCTCCGAAGGACTACTCCACGAAGTACAGATACTGAGCCCTCAGCCCAGTGTCTGCACGTACATGCTGCAGAGTCCTTTTCATGTGGAAATCTCTTAAACTGTTTAAAGCCTTAGAGAGAGCGTTTGGAAGTCTGGAAGAGAACACAAGCCCAAGGGGCTGGAGGTTCTTTGCGAGAAGGGTTGCATGGCCTCAACTTTCTGCCTGGCCATTGTATTTTTATATTAGCAAATATCTGTAAATATCTAGCCGAGATTAATAAAATGTGCAGTGATGGAAAGCCATAATTGCTTATTTCTTAAGAAACTTGACATACAGATTCCTGAATTCGGTAGCCAGGAATTAATCGTCATCTTCACCATTGGAGTGGAATTCGGGCGTGTGTCTCCTGGGGCCGCCCTGTTGTCTACACCTGGCCGAGGGAGTCTGAGGGCTGCCGTAACAGCGCCGCAGACGGGGTGACCGCGGAAATGAGCGGGCTCACAGATCTGCCAGCTAGGACTCCAGTTCCAGCCGTGCTCAGGGCTGGTGTCTCTGGGGCTGTGATGGAGACTCTGTCCCGGCGCCTCTCCCACATTCTGCTGGTTTCTGGCATCTTCGGCTTGATGCCTCACCCAGGTCTTCACAGGGCCTGCTTCCTATGTGCGGGTCTCTGCCAGATTTCCCATCTTATAGGGACGCCAGTCATTTGACGAGGGCCACCCTTCACCAGCGTGACCTCCATCTGTGGTGACCCCATCTCTAAACGAGGGCACATTGTGCGGGGTTAGAACTGACATAAGAGTCTACGGGGGTGACAATTCAATCCACAACATAATCCAAAGGCTTGAATTCAGAAAGAATATACACTTGGGGAAAAAGTACCTTTTAGTCTTCTGGTTATAAAGACAGTACAATAAAATAATGATTCTTATTTTCCATTTAAATATAAAGAGTAAGAAGTTCTTATCCCTCCAAAGATTGTACCGAATGCCCCAGAGCAGGCTCTGCGAAACCACGACTCTCCTTATCGGTGTTTTCTCTTCCCCAAGCAGCACCTTGGCAGGTGGGTGGTTAGGGTCTGCCCAGGAACATCCTGTGTGGGGCGTGGGGCCACACCCTGAAGCCCTGTCTGGTGTCACAGCCAGGCTCTGCCACTTACTACGGCACGGCACGTGACCTGGAGCTCCACTGTCTCTGGAGGGCGGTGTGCTGTCTGCTGTCCCGGGTCTTGGAATAGTGCCTTCGAACGGCGCCTAGCGGGCCCTCCCTGGTACGAAAGCTCTCACTGCTGTGGCCAGATTGACTGTGGTCGAAACACCAGTACAATCCAGCGCATAGAGATGAGGTGTGCTTTAGGTGGACTTAAAACACAAATGCAAATCCTCAGCTTCCTTGCTCCAGCCTACCTAAACTTTCCCATTTACAAAATAGGGCGTATGATGCCACATCAAATGAGGGGCTAGTGGGGACACCAACGTGACCCCAAGTACCTGACACAATGGGCAGTATCTACTTCTGATGCTTCTCCAACATAGAACAACCACTAATCACAGGAAAAGTCCACTGTCATTACTCATCAAGGAAATGCAAATCAAAAGCAGGAAATGCCACTTCATGCCCACTAGCATGGTTGTGAACAGATTCAAAGGGTCAGGTTACACATGTGGTCAAGGACGGGGAGGAATGGGAGCCCTCATGGACTGCTGGTGGAATGGAAAACAGTTTGGCAGTTCCTCAAAAAATAAAATAGGGGATTACCACTTGACCCGGCAATATCAGTCTTATCTATCTATACCACACAGGACCTTGGACAGAACGTTGGTGGCAGCATTATTCTCGATAGAGAGCCAAAATGGGGAAACGACTCACAGGTCCATCAACTGGAGAATGGATAAACAAAATATGGTACATCTGTACAGTGGAATAGTAGTTGGTCATAAGAGGTGAACTGATGTGGCTACAACGTGGTGAGCCTTGAAAACACCAGGGTCAGTGAAAGTCTAGACAGTCCATGTTGTAGGATTCCATTTATATGAAACATCCAGAATGGGCAAACCCATAAGGATAGAAAGTAGATTAGTAGTTGCTTAAGACTAGGAGGAGGGGAAAGAGGAAGGAGACAGCGAGCGGGAATGGGCTTTCTTCTTGAGACGAAGAAAATGGTAAAATCGTGGCGGCTGTCCATGTCTATGAACGCGCCAAAGCCACTGGATCGTTTGTGTTAACTGGGTGAGTTGCATAGCATATGAGTTATATCTCTTACTGATGAAGCTTTGTTAGCCATTAAAAAAAATAAGCAAAAAAATTACACTCCACATTTGTAAACTTACTCTGTACTAACGGTAAATCTGTTGTATTTCTACGTTGTAATGAGTTCATTCACAGTTGACTTTAGTAACTATCTTTTCCACTGGGGCTTTGTAACTGTAGTATAGTTGAATTTCTAATAGGTCTCTTCATTCCCAGTTTATATCTTATCATTATGTACCTACTGTTTACCTTGCCCAGAATTAAGTGTTTTGCAAAGCATTTTCTCAAATCCTTCCACCCCCGAGCCAGGCGGATAGTTTGTACAGAAGGAAACTAAAGCTTAGGTTGCCCCAAGTTACTGCTCCTTCGAGAGGGCATGCTTTCCTTCAAACCTAAACCTGCAGGGCTCCCAAGCCGTGCCTCTGCTGCGCCAGGCTGCTTTCATCCAGCTGAGATTACCTAGTGCAGAAAGTCTGGTGATATCCCTGGTTCTCTGAATCTGAATGATTCCTGTTTCCCATCCTCCCCAGGATGGTTTCTGTGCAAAGTCCAGGCATTAGTCATGGCAGCTGCCCCAGAGGCCACGGGCCTGGAAGGGACAGAATATGTCCAGGGTCCCAGTACGTAATCAAGGACCCCAGGGAAACGGACACACAGGTTATATGCAAGAGTGTTTATTGCAGCTTTATTTGGAAACAATATTAGTCCAGCGAAAAACATAATTCCAAAGGCTATTACACAGCAGTTAGCGAGCACCGTGGAGTTACACGCATCAACATGGACAAATCTGAAAGTACTGACTCAGAAGCTGGGTGCAGGGTACTATGGTATGATGTCATTTACATACAGTTCTCAGATGTCCAGAACAGAGATCTGAAGCATGAAAACAACCTGCAACCTTGTGGGTTTGCAGTAGGCGGTTATGGGTCCGTCTCTAGGGTAGACTGCCTTTTTCTGACTTCTGAACCCAGACAGAGAAGACGTGGATCACGAGCGCACTGACGAAATCAAAGCTACAACGCTTCTAAAAAATAATATCACTGATGTTCCTAAAAGCTGCCCCGAAAGTTCCGTTTCTTAGGTTGCTCAGTTAAAATATGGGATGTGTTCATGGCCTCACCAAGTTTCTTTTTTTAATTTTTGCATGTTTATTTATTTTTGAGAGACAAAGACAGAGCATGAGTGAGGGGAGGGGCAGAGAGAAAGGCAGACACAGAATCGGAAGCAGGCACTAGGCTCTGAGCTTTCAGCACAGAGCCTGACGCAGGACTTGAACTCACAAGCCGTGAGATCATGACCTGAGCTGAAGTTGGACGCTTCACCAACTGAGCCACCCAGGTGCCCCGGCCTCACCAGATTTCTTATCTGAAAGTTGAAGTGCTAATTGGGAAAGCTTTGATGTCTTGAAAATCAGAATGGGGAACTTTGGGAGGACTCACTTTATGGGAGTGCCATTTCGAATAGTTTTTCCTATATCATTTTTATTAATGGCTTTTAAAATGAATCTGGTAACAGTATCCTTATGTGATATTTTTACATTCATAAAATCTATGCCAAGACCGCCGGCGTCGTGTGAGGCTGCCCCGCCCTGAGGCGGGGCTGGGGTGGCACCCCGCTGGCTCCCAGCCGCGGGGGGGGGGGGGGGGGGGGGGGGGGGGGCCCAGCCATGCCCCCCTTCCAGCCTTTGGTTTTCTCGCTCAGCAAAGTGGCCAAGCTCTCACACATCTCCGTGGACAGAAAGCATCATATGAAAGATTACAAAGTATTTTCAAACTCTTGAAATTCATTCATTCAATTAATTTAAAAAAATCTTTGAGCAGCTGCTGGGTCCCAGGGCTGAGCAAAATCAGTCTGGTTGCTTGCTGCCTTATGAAAATAACCAAATGATCACGTAAAAGTGAACTTACGCCTGTGTAGTCAATAGGTAGGGGGCTTGGAGGTTCTAGAAAAAGGAGGTCTGACCCAGTTGAGGATTCAGGGAAACAGTCTCTGAGGAAATTATTTTCAAGCAGAGCTCAGATATTTAAAAAGCTAGCTAAGTGGGTGTAGGGGGGATTGCATTCCAGAGGAGAACCTGCAGGGAACAGAGGCCCGCGGCGGGAGGGGGCTGGGCTTCCCTGGGGGCTGGGCCGTGTGGTGAGGTCTGGTGAAGTGGGCACAGGCCGGGGGCCCAGCTTGGGGAGGCTTTGCCTTGGGAATCAGGGGCAACATGATCAGATTTTGGTTCTGAGAAGACCTTTCTGTCCCCTTGGAGGAGCTAAAAGGGGATTGGGGAGAGAGTTAAAAGTCTATGGTGAGAGGAGCGCCTGGGTGGCTCAGTCAGCTGAGCAGCTGATTTCAGCTCTGGTCATGACTTCGTGGTTTGTGAGCTGCAGTCCCACATCAGGCTCTGCTGTCAGCGCAGAGCCTGCTTCAGATCCTCTGTGTCCCTTTCTCTCTGCCCTTTCCGGGGGCTCTCTCTTGAAAATAAAATAAACATTTTAAAAAATATTTAGGGGTACCTGGGTGGCTTAGTTGGTTAAGCGTCCTACTTTGGTTCAGGTCATGATCTCACCGTTCTTGAATGAGTTCGAGCCCTGCATCAGGCTCTGTGCTGACAGCTCAGAGCCTGGAGCCTGCTTTGGATTCTGTGTCTCCCCCTCTCTCTGCCCCTCCCCCGCTCAGGCTCTGTCTCTCTGTCTCTTTCTCAAAAATAAAAATTTTAAAAATATATTAAAAAATAAAGGTCTAGGGTGATTGGTCACGCAAGAGACCATAGTTGTAAAGAAAGGAAATTAGGGCACTTGGGTGGCTCCGTCACTTCAGCTGCTGACTTTGGCTCAGGTCATGGTTGGTGAGTCGGAGTCCTGAATCCACCTCCGCACTGACAGCAGAGAGCCCTTCCTCCCTCTCTGCCCCTCCCCAACTTGTGCTTCCTCTCTCTCAAAAATACGTTTTTTTTTAAAAAGGAAATTAAATGTGAGAATTAAAACTTAAGACAACTGCATCCGAAACTGCTGCCTTACAAATGTAGCGCTTTGTTATTAAGCTTGGTGGTCTTGTAAGTTCCCAACCTTTGTGTTAAATGAATTTTAGGTTAGTATAAGAAATAGCATTTGATATTGAATTCACATTTCACTTAAGTATTGTATGAACAAATTGCTTGCTACTAAAGTTTCACATTAACCTAGTTAGTGTGTGAGACATGGAAACCCGCCTGCTACTTTCCCCTGTTTCTTTACGGAAGCATTTTGATTTCTTTTAAATACATGTAAGTGCCCGAGGATAGCAATCCTTTGTAAAACTGTTAGGAACATGTTGAAACAGGTATGATATTCTAAAATGTCAAATAATCTCTCTAAAGGTCTGAGTGGATAATTGAGATGCTAAATATCAGACTATAAAAGGAGATCCGCTTGGAACTTTCTTTAGGAAGAAGTTAGTATTTTTTGGACAGTATTACTGTTTTTGTCTTTTAAGTAGGCTCCATGCCCAATGTAGGGCTTGAACTCATGACCCTGAGATCAAGAGTCACACGGCTCTACCAACTGAGCCGGTCAGGTGCCCCTGATGTTTTTATTTTAGTTAATAACTAATAGAAACTTCTTTTCTACCTGCTTAGTCTCTTTAAAATCCTAGATTTTGAATTGTGATTGATGGTAATAATGAGGACTCAAAACTGTTTGGTTTACTTCTATTCAAATATCTAGTTTCTGCTAAAATTATAATGGCAGTGAGGATGCTTTCACATAATCCACATAATCCAATAGAACTCTCATGATTTTAATGTTGTTGTTGTTTTTTTAGAGACAGAGAGAGGCAGGGGGAGCAGGGGAGGGTCAGAGAGAGAGGGAGACACCGAATCCAAAGCAGGCTCCAGGCTCTGAGCTGTTAGCACAGAGCCTGATGTGGGGCCCGAACCCACAAACTGTGAGATCATGACCTGAGCTGAAGCCGGACGCTTAACCGACTGCACCACCCAGGCGCCCCAGAACTGTCATGATTTTTAAATCACCAAGAATAGTGAATTTAAATGGTGCCATTTTTAAACTTTGGATTATAAAAAGAAAGACATGCACCACTGTTGGGAGTATAAAACGATGCTTCATTTCTTAAATGCGTTTGACTAGTGTACTTGGTCTTTAGTCATGCTTCTGACCCTCGTGAACCATGCAGAGAATTCATGGTGACAGTGTTCCTTATACATCATTTATAACAGCGAGATGGTGGGAAATGATGTCAATGTTCAAGGAACAGTTAAGGAGATGGTTAAATGATTACATCCATATGATAGAATAGTAGTCAGCCATAAAAAAAGTATGAGAAGTGTACAAAATTTTCAGATGGAAAAAAGTTTGACATGAAAAGAGAACAGGAGATGAGATGATAAGCAACATAATCAACCATGTATAAATCTGTAGTGTTTACAGTGGCGAATTCTAAACTGTAGAATTATGAGTGATTTGGACTTTTGTATGAAGAATAAAATTTATCTCATATGCAAGAATCATGTTATTTTTACAATGAGAGCCGATTCTGACCTTTTAGGTGATCACAGCTCTATTTTACTTTGGCTCCGAGAGGTAAATTGGACAACTATTTGAAAACGTCTCTGTATAACCTACAAAATAAGTGAAAGTGAGATCTTTGTGCTTCTCCTTGGCAGCCACCCCCACAGGAGCAGGGTGGGTGGGGTGGTGAGCTAGGGCTAGACAGGCTGTTTTCTTGGGTTGGGTTAGGTTTGGAGAACATTGTTATCAGAGTCTGGACTAGAGAGATTCAAGGGAGTCTTTCCAAGAACTGTATGTCTGGAAAAGCTGAGTTGGAATGCAGTTATTTAAAAAACAATCTCGGGGCGCCTGGGGGGCTGTCTGTTGAGCGTCTGACTTCAGCTCAGGTCCTGATCTCACAGTTCATGGGTTCAAGCCCCGTGTCGGGCTCTGTGCTGACAGCTGAAAGCCTGGAGCCTGCTTCCGGTTCTGTGTGTCCCTCTCCCTCTGCCCTTCCCCTGCTCATGATCTGTCTCTCTCTCTCAAAAATAAATAAGTGTTAAAAAAAATAATAATAATGAAAATAAATAAAAATAAAAACCAATCTCAATCAGAAAACAGCTTATGATATATTTTTAAAAGATCTATATAGAACTTAATGCGGGAAAAAAAATTGACCTGATATAGCTTATGCTTTCCTCCTGTGTTTTGGGAACACGAGGTCTGCATTGAAAGTTGTCCTGCCGTTTTACAACCATCTTTGTCCAGTGGTTAATCACCTTCTAAACTATGTTCTTATTGCATTGTTCTTTTAATCTTTCATTTCATTAAAATGAATATTTAAATTTAAAAAATCAGAACTCGTATTATGCAAATTATTATTCAAAAAGTACAGCTTTGACTTTATCACATTTTGAAGTGACTGGTCCACTGTCTTCAGGTCTGTAAGAAAAAATTTGAAAGAGGTAATGGTTGATTTATATACCAACTAATGTACAGATAAATAACCTGAAATCCAAAGCTTTCAATAAAATACCTTAGTTTCCTGTAATTATTTTTAAAAATTTTTAATGTTTATTTTTGAGAGAGAGAGAGAGAGACAGAGAAAGCACGAGTGGAGGGGTGGGGGCAAAGAGAGAGGGAGACACAGAATCCGAAGCAGGCTCCAGGCTCTGGGCTGTCAGCACAGAGCCTGATGCAGAGCTCAAACTCACAAACTATGAGATCATGACCTGAGCCAAAGTCAGAGGCTCAACTGACTGAGCCACCCAGGCGCCCCAGTCTCCTGGGAGAGGAAAAATTCAGTATATAGAAAAACACAGAGGTTTTCATTTTTGAAGATGGAGTCAGTGTGGATTCACAACCGCGGGTGCGTAAATGGCATGTTCTCTTCAGAGAAACCCGACTCCGCGTCGGTGACCGACTGCACAGGGACCCGGAGGAGGACCCCTCCACCCACCCGCGCGCTGCCTGTCTGCACCTAAATACTTGCGGGAAAGTGTTATGAAGTCACTTAATGGGGAGACTGACAGAGTGCCAGATCTGCCAGAATAGAGAACAGTAGTTTTTGACATTTCGGATTCCCCGCAACTGGAGCACAGGTTTGGGGGTGTGCAGAATCCCGAGATTTACAGCACAGGCCGGCTCTGCGTTGACCGTGACCCGGCGCAACCAACAAACAGATTTGTGCAAACACCTGTTTATTTAGGTCTTCTCATTAGGAAGACAGTCCCCCGTTAAAACAGACTTGGAGACCTGACCTCCTCTCAGGCTGTGTGCACCTCACGTGGTGAGGCTTCCACACCTACTTGATCAGTTGACTTGTTGCCTAATATTTAGTGGTTTTGACCAAATTAAAACACAAGTGAGACCTGGGTGAGGGAGGGAAGGGACAGGCCGCCGGCTGCCATCCCGGCCTGCACCTGCCTTGTGCCAGGTTTCAGCTCCTGCCCTGAGGCTCTCCTGTTCTCACTGTCAGCCCTGCAGGGGTGGGGAGGGAGGGCAGGAGGGCGTGCTCGCCAGGGTCTCAGGGCGGCTGGGGGGCCCTGCGGGACAGACACGCGTCCTCTGCAGTGTTTTGCGGTAGCGGCAGGACAATAGCAGATGTAGATACTTATCCGTCACTGAAAGGTGAACGGGCTCCGACTGAGCAAGGGAAGTGGGGATGATCTGCCAGCTGACTGACGGCAACAACTGCCAGTAAAACAAGGGCGTCAAAGGCACCTGATTGTTCAATCAAAACCTGCTTAGATAATCAGCATATTGTAATGAGAATAATCTATTAGTCTTATATATCAGAATAAAATATACATACGTATCTCAATAAAATAAAGTCGTGAATCTCTACATATGGCACATGGACATAAATCCAGTCTGAGACCCGAGGCCAAGCATTTATTTGCGTCTTCCCAAGACTGAATGCGACGTTCCACTGGCAAGGCCTGCGATGTGGGAGACCAGGCCGGAAGCCCATGGACCGCTGGGAGGCGGCGAGGGCTTAATGCACACACCTCTTCTTCAGACGGCTGTCTGAACACATGGTCTCAAACAGAAACTATGTTATAATCCCCAGTCTCTAATTCATCATGGTTTGTGCTTTGATAGAAGACTAATTTGAGGGGTGGTTGTGAAAACCACTTTAATAAAATCCAATTTTTATTTTTTATTTATTTTTTATGTTTTATTTATTTCAAATGTTTTAAAATCTTTATTTATCCTTGAGAGAGGGAGACAGAGTGCAAGTAGGGGAGGAACAGAGAGAGGGAGATACAGAACCTGAAACAGGCTCTAGGCTCTGAGCTGTCAGCACAGAGCCTGACGCAGGCCTTGAACTCACCAACCGTGAGTCCATGACCTGAGCTGGTCGGACACTTAACTGACTGAGCCACCCAGGTGCCCTAAAATCCAATTTTTAAATAGTAGAGCTTGTCGTTTAAACTATACACTTTAGGGGGCGCCTGGGTGGCTCACTTGGTTGGGTGTTCGACTTTGCTTCAGGTCATGATCTCGCGGTCCATGGGTTTGAGCCCCGTGTCGGGCTCTGTGCTGACAGCTCAGAGCCTGGAGCTGCTTCAGATTCTGTGTCTTCCTTAGCCCCTCCCCTGCTAGTGCTCTGTCTCTCTCTCAAGAATGAAACATTAAAAATTTTTTTAAATAAATAACCTGTACACTTTTTAAGGAACTATGACAAGGAGTGTTTCTTAGTCTATTTAGAAAAGAGTGTTTGTTAATGTCTTTTATTATTCCTGAAGATTTTCCATGTAGTACAGAGGTAATAATCTGGAGTGTATTTTTCAAGATGCAAGCAATCAAAAGATATGCGAAAGACAAACGTTTAGTCCCCTAATAATGGCCTCACCATTTGTTCTTTAATAGGATTTTCAATCCCAGCTTGCGCCATTAAGTCATTCACACTCTTCTGTAAATCTTCGATCCGATTTCCCATTTCTTCCGGTACAATGTTAAGGAGAGTTGTCCATGGGGTACAGAGCAGCAGCCAGGAAGTCCTGGGAGACCCTGCCTCAAAGGCTCCCGATAAAAAAAACGCTCCGGCAGCGCAACCTTTAAAAGGAAGAAGACCACGTACTAATACCTTAAGGTCGTGCGAATTAACTACTTCCCTGAGGTTTTATTGTGTGTTTAACCTTTGAATTGTAAGCTCAGTTCTTTTAAAAAAAATTTTTTATGTTTATTTTTGAGAGAGAGAGAGAGAGTGAGCAGGGGAGGGGCAGAGAGAGAGGGAGACACTTCAGGCTCCGTGCTGTCAGCACAGAGCCCGACATGGGGCTCGAACCCACGGAACCGTGAGATCATGACCTGAGCCCAAGTGGATGCTGAACCGACGGAGCCCCCAGGGCACCCCTTTTTAAAACAATTTCCAAGGAATAAGTTCAATTGGTAAAGTGAGCTCTAGCCCTCTAAGTCTTAGGACAGATTTTACGCTTATCTGGATTTCCTCGAACTGGAAACAAACATTCTACCCTAATTCTGTTTGAATTCATGTCTTAACAAAACAGTGAGCTGCTGAAGTTGCAAAACCAAACAAAACAAAGGTCAGGAGAGCCATACAAGGTGTCCTCTGTTGAATACTCCATACGATGTGTGCAAGTTCCTGATTCCTTCGAAGTGCGTATATGTTACTCAGCAGGACTACTCAAATTTATTCAGGGCTCGGTGGGAAAGGCCCCTGGGTAGCACCGTGTGTCCTTGTGTCTTCTTGCTCGCCCCACAGGGCTGGTCAAGCAGCAGTACTACCTGTGAGTGGTAATTACTACAGCAGGGTATCTCGGAAAGGCACCAATGTAAACACCAGGAAATCCTAGGTCAACAATTACCCACTAAGAGCAGACAAAAAGATATCCCTTGATAATTTTACAGTTCAAAAGCATTATAGTATTTGTTATAAGATAGAAAGGATATTTCTGAGGTTCAACGTTGCAGTTAGAGCTTGAAAATGTTCTTGAAGTTCCTGAAATAGATTTTCTGCCTGAAAAAATGAACCATAAGACATTTGCATATAATATTTACTCCTGATGTAGGATTTTTTAGCATCATGGAATAGGACCTCCATATAAATAGTTATTTCGTTACTTAGCCAAATACGTACCTAAACAAGCAGAGGTAGCTCACGCCATGCGCAAAAATTAACTCAAATTGACCACACACCTACCTAAACCTAAGCACTAAAACTATAAAATGTCCAAACTATCAAATATCAAATTAAATTTGATAATAAACTATCAAACATCAAAACATAGGAGAATGCCCTAATAACCTGAGTCCCTGGAAGAATTTCTAAGTAGACTGAACCAGGCGCCCAGAGCACAGGGCGCACACGGGCCGCGCTCCGGGGAGGTTCCCGGCCGGGGTTGGGGTCGCGCTGGAGCCCTCCGAACACCTTGCCCGGCGCTCAGGCCTCACACCCGGCCTGATGTCCATTTCAGAGACGGGAACGCTGAGGCCCGGGTCAATGTGCAGGCTGCACTC
>NC_043713.1:264762-273177 GCF_006229205.1 Suricata suricatta
GGGGGGGGGGGGGGGGGGGGGGGGGGGGGGGGGGGGGGGGGGGGGGGGGGGGGGGGGGGTCCCCACTCACCGCGTCCCGCAGCGCGTCCCCGCCCGGGGCTTTGGGTCCCCGCGCGTCCATGTCGGTGATCCGGGCGGTCCAGGTGGGTCCCGCGGGGCAGGGGTCCAGGTGGGCCGGGGGTCCCGGCGGCACCCCACCCGCACAGATCCCCGCAGCGACGAGGCGCAGAGAGGCTGGGGCGGCGGGAGGAAAACGCGGGGAGAGCCCGGGTGTGCTCCTGACCCCCGGACGCCGGAAAAGGGCCCGGGAGGAAATTCCTGGGCAGGGCGTGGCCGTGCGCGCCGGGGACCCGCGGGTCCTGGGAGGAGGTCCGGGGAGGGGAGGGCTAGGTGAGGTCACCTCTCCTGGGAAGGGAGACCCTGTGCTGGGAAAAGGTAGCTTGTCCTGTTTGACAGCTTCCCCCCTGCAGGACTGGTTTGCTCTGTTTTCATTGCGTCAGAGATGGAAGAGGGTAGCTAGACAGGTAGCCCGTCTTTTTATTATTATGGTAAAATATACACAGTCTAGAATTTACCGTCTTTTATTTTTTGTGTTGAGGGAGTGAGAGCAGAGGAGGGGGAGGAGGAAGGGGGTGGAGAGAGGGGGAGAGAGAGCCTGAGCAGGGGACAGGGAGGAGGAAGGAGAGAGAGAGCTTGAGCAGGGGAGAGGAAGAGAGAGAATCCCCAGTAGGCTCCGCTATGTCAACACAGAGCCTCACACGGGTCAGACCCACAAAACCCTGAGATCATGACCTGAGCTGAAATCAAGAGTGCACACCCCTGACCTTCCCTGTCCTGGCCACCTGACCACATGCAGGGTGGGTGGCGGCGAGCACCAGGGCACAGCCCACCGCCACCTCCCGCACTGCAGGTCAGCACAGCCAGCCTGAACCCCGTCCCCGCCCCAGCCCCTGGCACCCACCAGCCTTCCTTCTGTCTTTATGTTCCCTTGGTTTTTATGCAGTGCCCTCAGCCGTCTAACGAGGTCCCGGAGACCCTGGTGACTCCCTGAGGCCTGCACAGGGTCCCTGTGTGCACCCCCTGCTGGACCCACAGTCACCCATCCATTAAAGCCATGTCTTTAAGCTTTGCCATTCCTATGGTCACCTTTAAACCCGAGGACCGACCAAGTCCTTGCACACCACCAACACTGTGTCCCGGTTCTGATTTTATTGAAAACCTGAAAGGAAGACCTCATAACACGTTTCTCTCCTTCTAGCACCCTTCAGGCCTGTCTGGATTGTGGCTCATGGCTCACTTCGTGAAGACCCCCAGGACCCTGTTTTTACCAGGTCCCTGTTTTGGTTACATGTCTGTACCCTTCTGGACTCAGCTCTGTGGTCAGGACCGTGCTTCTCTGGGTCACCCCCAATGCCAGGGGCCCAGCCTCATCCAGAGAATGCACATCAAACCACACCCACTAGGACGGCTAGAATCAAAAGACAGAAATGACAGTGTTGGCGGGGGTGTGGCAAAGTCAGTGCTCTTACACCCTGCTGGTCAGATGTGACACGGTGCAGCCAGTGCGGAGAACCTTCCGGCAACTCCACGTAAAGCTAAACGTAAAGTTACCGCATGACCTTAGTTCTACTCCAGACACTGACACAAGAGAAATGGTGTAAGGACGCAGGTCTGAAACTGACTCCATGAGACAATAGAAGGGCACACATTGCCCAAGGCAAGAGGGACCACCCTTGTAATACCCTTAACATTCCTAAGGGCAGGCCTAGAAATAGAAGCTATAGGTAATCACTTATTGCTTAAGGCTAGTTACACCCTACGTGAGGATCCTGGGTCCTGGGTCCACTCTGTGATTGGTTAACACTCTAAATGTTGTAGTTGGATAAATCTGCTGTCAATAATATTGTATAATAATGATTGGATCACTGTACCTGTGTCACAGATTCCAGTAACTCCCCCTTCCCAAACTATAAAAGCCCTGCCCCCCCTTTGTTCCGGGCTCTCCGCATGGGTCCACCACGCCGGTGGCGTGTGTGAGCCCGAGCTTAGGCCCCGATGGGCCTAAGCCTGTAATAAAGCCCTTTGCTTTTGCTTGCGTGACTCGGTCTCCCTGGCGGTTTCTGGTTTTGGGGGACGATAAAGAAATCTTGGGCATTACAATGGCAGCGCACGCGTGGCACATGCTCCCAGCAGCACCGCCAGCAAGGGCTACGAGGGAGCAGCCCGGAAGCCCGCCAGGAGACGAACGCACAAACAAAACATGGCCCCTCCATCCAGTGGACCGCCTTCAGCCATAAGAAGGGAGGAGGCACTGTGAGGTGCTGGAAGGCGGGCGGACCTGGGGAGCCGCATGCTGAGCGAGCGAAGCCCGTCACAAAACGCCACATATCGGACCAGCTTCCAATCCTGAGATGTCCAGAACTGCTGACTCCACAGAAGGGGAAGGCAGACTGGGGGCTGGGGGGCTGTGGGGAGGAGGGGCACAGGGAGTCTCTGCTTGCGGGGGACCAGCCCACGCACCAGGGTCTAAGGGTCTCTGAGTAGGGGGTTGGTGTCGGCGAAATATCTATAAGAAAGAACACCGACAACGTGAATGGTGGAAGAGACCACACTTTACTGTGAAACTTAGTGTCTTGTATACCAAAGGTGATTACATCTTTCTTTTAATGATTACATTGTTTGTAACTTCTTAGGAATCACGTGTTTCAGAAAGGATCATTGTTTTCACGGAAGAGAGAACAGAAAGTTAAAGACAAATGAAGTACAATACAGAAGATCAAAAAACATAATTTATCACTAAAAATACATCAGCGGGAGTCCTATTTTGCGTATATAGTGTAATATTGACTGAAGCTTATGACAAGGCTATTTTTCTTTAAAGGTTCAAACAATGGTCTGTGAGTAAAGTGCCTCTAACTAGGGAGGAAGTTTCAGTCAGAAAATCTGCCCATTTACTGAAACCACAATTACCAAGTGGTATGAATAATAGGAGAACTAACGCCAGTCTCTGATCCACTTAGGTCAAGCAGTCAAGCGCACACAATTTCAAGCAGGGGAAGCAGGGTCCCAAAGGCCACACAGCACTGTGCCCCAGTCTCCCAGGACCTTCGTTCTTTTGTCCTGATCCTCAAATGGGGGGAGGGCCAACCGTTATCCAGGGTAGCGCCTTCCTAGACAAGGCTAAGTACTTTGCGATTACATACGCTCCCCCCGGAGGCTTTGCCGTCACAGTGGGATCACCTCTGCAGGCTTTTTGGATGGAAGGGCCCCGACATCTGCTCAATAGCTAAGGGGCTTCTTTTGGGGCCAATCGTCTAAAATTAGCTTATGGTGATGGGCACACAACCCTGTGAATAAACTAAAAAATCACTGAATTATATACTTCAAGTGGGTGGATATGTGGTTTGTGAATTATATCTCAATAAAGCTGTTAAAATACCTTTTTAGGGGCGCCTGGTGGCTCAGCCTGTTAAGTGGCCGACTTTGGCTCAGATCATGATCTCTCCATCTGGGAGTTCAAGCCCCTGGTGGGGCTCTGCGCTGACAGTCCCAAGCACGGATTCTCTCTCCCTCTCTCTCTGCCCCCGCCCCCAAACATGGGCGTG
Source organism: Suricata suricatta (assembly GCF_006229205.1). Classification (NCBI taxonomy): domain Eukaryota; kingdom Metazoa; phylum Chordata; class Mammalia; order Carnivora; family Herpestidae; genus Suricata; species Suricata suricatta. Next base: position 268,368 of record NC_043713.1, read on the forward strand.
CTCAGTCTCTCTCTCTCAAAATAAATAAGCTTAAAAAATAGCTTTTCAGAAGCATGGCCATTTTGCCACTTTTCATGTCTTTTTTTTTTTTAATTTTTTTTTAATGTTTTATTTATTTTTGATACAGAGAGAGACAGAGCATGAGGGGGGGGCAGAGAGAGAGGGAAACACAGAATTGGAAGCAGGCTCCAGGCTCTGAGCTAGCGGTCAGCACAGAGCCTGACGCGGGGCTCGAACCCACGAACGTGAGATCTGACCTGAGCCGAAGCCGGAGGCTTAACCGACTGAGCCACCCAGGCGCCCCTTTAAAAATCTTCTTTATGTTTTTCTTTTCATTTATTTTTGAGAGAGAGAGAGACTGACTGTGGGAGCAGGGTAGGGGTAGAGAGAGAGGGAGACACCGGATCTGAAGCAGGCTCCAGGCTCTGAGCTAGCTGGCAGCACAGAGCCTGATGTGGGGCTTGAACCCACAAACCATGAGATCATGACCTGAGTCGAAGCTGGACGCTTAACCAACTGAGCCACCCAGGTGCCCCTCATGTCTTTTGATTTTTTTTAATTTTATTTGTTTTAATGTTTACTTATTTTTGAGAGACAGAGCCGGGAGAGAGGGAGACACGGAATCTGAAGCAGGCTCCAGGCTCTGAGCTGTCAGCACAGAGCCTCACACGGGCGCAGACCCACGGACCTTAAGATCATGACTTGAGCCGAAGCAGGAAGCTTAACCAACTGAGCCCCCCAGGCGCCCCAAGGGAGAGAGAATCTTAAGCAGCCTGATGGCAGGGCTCAATCCCATGACCCTGGGATCATGACCTGAGCCAAAATCAAGAGTCGGATGCCCAACCAACTGAGCCATGGAGGCACCCCAAGACTCTGCATTTGGACAAGCCCATCATGTAACACCCTGCACCCCCATGATGCTTGGTAGTGCTGGGCCAGGGTGGGAGGGAGCTGGATGACTTTGGGGGGAGGAAAAGAAAGGCTTGGCCCTGTGTTGGGGTTGCAAGCACTTCCAGGTTCCCAGGCACTCTAGGGGAACAGAACTGGGGCACAAGGTGTGTCAGCTGACCTGGGAGGGTAGGAAAAGTGTTGTAGAAGGGGGAAACCCAAATGCTCTTTCTGGAAGAGGGGCTAATACTTTTCTTTTCCACTTTCTCATTCATCTCCACAATAACCCATGCAAAGCAAATATTATTACCCATTTCACCCTAAACTTCACTACGTTGTTTGAGATTACGGAGTGCAGGGCAGGGAGCAGGGTGTCGCACTGAGAAAATCTATCAAAGGATACTATCCACAGAATAAAAAGGCAACCTTCAGGATGGGAGAAAACATTCCCAAGTCATATATCAGATAAGGTATTGACACCAGAATATATGGAGAATTCCTAAAACTCAACAACAAGAAAACAAACAACCCGATTAAAAACGGGCAGAGGACTTGGACATCTCTCCAAAGGAGACATGCGAGTGGCCACACGAAAGGGTGCTCGACACCACTGGTGTCCAGGGACATGCGGATCCGAACCCCAGTGAGCCAGCCTTTCACATTGGTTGTGACGGCAGTGATCAGAGACACGGTGACGGGTGAGGTGAGGATGTGGAGAAGGTGGAACTCTTGCATATTTCTGGTCAGAACATAAAACGGAGCAGCTGTTGTGGGCGGTGATGCAGCAGGTCCTCATAAAGTTAAAAATAGAATCACCATATGAATTAGCAACCCCACTTCCGGGCATATGCCCAAAAAAAGTGGAAATGGGCAGGGGGTGCCTGGAGGCTCAGTGGGTTGAGGGTCTGACTTTGGATTTCAGCTCAGGTTGTGATCCCAGTTGTCACGGGAATGAGCCCTGCATCGGCTCTGTGCTGACGGTAGAGACTGCTTGGGATTCCCTCTCTCTTTCTGCCCTTCCCCTGCTTGCATGATCTTTCTCTTTATCCCTCACTTTCTCTCTGCCCCTCCCCTGCACTCTCTCTCAAAAAAAAAGTTTAGGGGCGCCTGGGTGGCTCAGTCGGTTGAGCCTCCGACTCCGGCTCAGGTCAGATCTCACGTTCGTGGGTTCGGGCCCCGCGTCAGGCTCTGTGCTGACAGCTAGCTCAGAGCCTGGAGCCTGCTTCCGGTTCCGTGTCTCCTTCTCTCTCTGCCCCTCCCCCTCTCATGCTCTCTCTCTGTATTAAAAATAAATAAAACATTAAAAAAATTTTTTTTTTAAAGTTTGTTTTTTAAAATATTTTTTATTTATTTTTGAGACAGAGACAGAGCACGAGCAGGGAGGGGCAGAGAGAGAGGGAGACCAGAATCAGACTCCAGGCTCTGAGCTATCAGCACAGAGCCTAACGCGGGGCTCAAACCCACGAACGTGAGATCATGACCTAAGCCAAAGTCGGAGGCTTACCCGAATGAGCCACCCAGGCACCCCTCAAAAAAAAAGTTTAATAAAAACAAAGTTATTTAAAGTACAACTTTTTCCAGCCTCAAACCCTAGGATAAGAATTCCAGGACCAAAGTGAACAAACAAAAAAACATATGCAATTTCAACTTAAAAAATAAAAAGGAATCGGAGGACCTGGGAAACCTCTGTGTTTTTAAATTTATGTTTTATGTTTCTGAACGGTAATCTCTCTGGTCCAATGAGAACCAACTCAGAAAGTCTCTGATGACCCTGAGACACCACCCTGAGCCCCTGCTGGAGAAACAGGATCTGTCATTCCACATCTGGCACCTGGGTGGTTTTCCCCTGTCCTGGTGAGTTAGAGAGCAAAGTCATCATCCTGCATCCATGGGAGACAAATTCACTGATATGGAAGCAAGCATCACTTACTAGAAACCCACCTTGTTCAGAGTATTACACGTAAGGAACTAGGTTTGGGGAGAAAAATCCTCTAATGTAGTGGACTTGGGGCATCTGCGACATGAGGACTTGAAGTGGGCCCAGGGAGCTGCAGAGACCAGATGGTGTGGGCTGCGTCCCGCGGGTCCAAGGCTAAGTGGATCAGAGAAGAAAAGAGAGGCCGAAGTACATACTTATGAAATCAAGGACAAGAGCACAAGCTAAATAGGCAACCAAGCTTTATCTCAATTGGAAACTAAAATTTTGATAGATGAGAGCATCATAGTCTGACCAAATGTGAGAGGCGGTCTGTCCCTGAGGCTTCAATGCCAGGGAAGGCTCAGGTGCCCCCCGGCTGCACGTGAAGGCCCTCATCGCAGGGCTGCCCCTGTGCCAGGCTGCGGGCCGCAGGTGCACGCAGCTGCCGAGACGGGACAAACCCTGCCAGTCAGACTGCTGTCTTTGGGTTTTATCTCGTGTTCTCCGGGAGGTGCTAGCGTCGGATGTGGGGCTCCCTTCTCCCGTCTCTCCCTTTGTGTATGTTTGCGGATTCTCATTTATAAAATCTGTTAGAAAAGGGGTTCTTTTGGGGTACAGATTTGGGTACACAGATTTGAGTAGAAGGCTTCCTGCTTTTTATTCTAAAATAGTTGCAATGCTTTCATAATTTTCAATAATTTTATAATTATTTAGTTTTCATAGTTTTTTCACACTTTAATACATTACCTACCATGTTGTAATCCACTACTTATTTGCTGCACCATCTGGCCCCTTTCTAGAAGGCTCCTCTCCTGGAAGCAGGTCTCCTGAACCACCAGGGCTTCCTGCACTGTTGTGACTTTAAAGCAGTGGCTCCCAAACGTGGCAGCACGGCGCCGAGACTCAGTGCCGTCCTCTTGGCAGTGCTCTGGGGTGGCTTTAAATGTTTTGTTTTGAGAGAGAGATTGAGCACGTGTGAGTGGGGGGGGGAGGGAGAGAGAGAGAGAGAGAGAGAGAGAATATCACGCAGGCTCCACACTGTCCGCCCACAGCCGGACACAGGGCTCAATCCCACGACCTTGAGCTCATGACCTGACCTGAAATCAAGAGTTGGATGCTTAGCTGGCTGAGCCACCCAGGCGCCCCTGGGGTGGCTCTAAAGCCTCCAGGGCTTTCAGTGCGTGACCAAGTGGGCAAAAGCTGTGATTTAGCAAAGACTTCGAGAAACAGGAGAGAAGGACTTGAGTTAAGCCCCGGCCCCACCCCTAGTGACAGACTTCCACTGGCTCTGATACGGATAACGAACAAGCCCCCATGAGCTGTGTACAGTTTGAAGCAAGACAGATTTTTCAAACTATTCTCTCCTTTGTCTGCTTAAAATCTGCCTTTGATTTATCTGGTGAATTTTTCATTTCAGTTACTGTAATCTCAGCTCCAGAATTTCTTTTTGGTTACTCGTTAGGTTTTCTTTCTCATTATCGGTAGTTCACACATTGTCTTCTTGACTTTGTCATTCTTCAGGTCCTTGAGCATTTTCAAAACAGTTGATTTAAAGTCTGTCTAGTAGATCTGACACTGGGTCTTTTTTTAGCAACAGGTTCTGTTGAATTATCTTTTCCCTTTTAATGGGCCAAAGTCTCCTGTTTCTTTATGTGCCTTGTGATTTGCTGAGTGCTGGACATTCAAATCTCATGATGTGTTTACTCTGGAAATCAGATTCTCCCCCTTCCCCAGGGTTTGCTGTTTCTTGTTGTTCTTTTCATTGTGGCAGGCTCTGTGCTGGGTGTCAGCCTGAGGTGTGAATTTGATGTCTTCGCAGGTCTTTTCTGAGCCTTCCCTTGGGCGTGCACAGTCACTCCTAACTTTGCCCACACAGACAGCTGTTTTTCAGTGCCCTGTTCTCTAATGTGTGGCTCCCAAAAGGGGAAAGTGAAAAACAAAAGGGCACAAGAGGGCACTGGCCCTTCCATCCCCTTGAAGTCACTTCAGCTGGAGCTGGAGCTG
>NC_043713.1:273277-275280 GCF_006229205.1 Suricata suricatta
GGCCGGCCCTGGCTGCGGAGGAGCGGGGCCCGCGCTCGGGCAGAAGCGAGCACGCGTGAGCCACAGGGAGCCAGCGGGCTCCGAGCCGCGCACACTCGCGCGCGCGCACGTGCACACACCCGTGTACACACGTGCACGCGCGCACACGGGGCTTTCTAGCTCCAGAAACACGCATTTTTGCTTACGAACTTTTTCTTTGTAATTTAAAATTGAGGCAAGATTCGTACAACAGAACCGGCACCGTTAGAGCAGCCGATGTGATGGCGTGTCGCACAGTCGCACTCTGTCCAGTTCCCACGCCTGCCGCCACCGCAGAGTCAGACCTCACGCCTCCCCGGCCTCCCCCAGCCCCTGGAGACCACGCGTCTCCTCTGCGTCCAGGGCTTTACTTTTCTGGCCGTTTCACATGAACGGAGTCACACAGGATGTGACCTTTGGTATCTGGCTTCTTGCATCGGTGTCGTGTTACTGCTGGAACCTGAGGAGGCAGAGACGGGACAGGACCGTCCGTCCTTCCGTCCCTCCGTCCTTCTGTCCGTCTGCTGCCCGCGCAGCCCGGCTCCGGGCCCTGGGAGCCTCCTTCCTACTGGCCTTCCTGTCTGGGCTCCAGGAAAACCCCAGGCAACTTGAGTTTTCTGTTTTGATTCATATTGCATAAAGTATTTTAAGTCCTGTGATCTTGGCCTGAGCAGGGACAAAGGGGACCACAGCTCTTCCATTTGCAAAACCACACGGTAAAAGGAAAACAAACTGTATTAAAGAGAATGTTTTAATACAAATGTACACTAACCGAGTCCCCAAGACCCTCATCCTCCCCGGCTCTCTCCGCGCTGAGGCCTGGCCCGGGCCCGCTCCCCGCCGCCCACACAGCTGGGTCTCCTCAGTAAGACTGTGACTTGAGTTGTTCACCTGAAAAGGAAAAAAACCAAACTTTATTCTTTCCTCAGACTTTGGGTTTTGTTCCCGAGAGGGCAGCGGGACTCAGACAGGAGCCCCCTGACAGGGCGGAGGCGCCTGAGGGGCGGGCCTGACGGCCCAGAGCCGAAGCTCTAGAGCTGCGACCTGAGAGACAGTGGGAGACACTGGTTTTTCTTCTTTAGGTTTATTTATTTTGAGAGATATAAGTAGGGGTGGGGTCAGAGAGAGAGGGGAGAGAGAGAGGAGGGGGAGAGAGAGAGAGAGAAAGAGAGAGAATCCCAGGCAGGCTCCATGCTGTCGGAGCAGAGCCCAATATGGGGCTCGAACCCTCGAAACCACGAGATCATGACCAGAACCGAAACCAAGGGTCAGACGCTTACCTGCCTGAGCCACCCAAGCACCCCTATCTTTCTGTATCTTTCTTTTTTTTAAGTTTATTTTTTATTTTTTGAGAGAGGACCGGCAGGAGGGAAGGGGCAGAGAGAGGGACAGAGGGTCCCAAGCAGTCTCCACGGGGACAGCAGAAAGCCCAAAACAGGATTCAAACTCACCAACTATGAGATCATGACCCAAGCTGAAGCCAGACGCTTAGCCTCCTGAGCCCCCGGCGCCCAGGACACTGAATCTCCTTGAGCGCTGTTTGTTTTCAGCACAGGGAGCAGAGCCCCTTTGGTTTGTACTCTGCACAGAACGCTACGTTGTTACTGTGTTATCCCCGGGGGTGGCTTTTGAGAGGAGACTGAAGCCCCGCTAGGCAGTGGCCAGTGCGGAAGAGAAACCAGACACAGGCTGGTCAAGGTGAGAGATGGGGCAGGCTTTCCCGGGCTGTTGGAACTATGCGTCACAAGCTATTCAAGGCGCTTATAACCTCAGAGAAAATCCTGAAAAGACAGCAGAGCAGGGCCGGGAACCTCCCCACCAGAGGACCCCAGCAGGGGCAGAACCTCTGTGAGGGGACTGCCTCGGAACTGGGGACCCTGCCGAGGGCTTGCAGCCTGTCCCGGAGAAGTGGCCGATGTGGTCGATTCCAGCTCTCAGCACGGCAGCCCCTGCCCGGCCCGCACCCCAGCCGAGCGGCAGGCAGC
>NC_043713.1:275380-281750 GCF_006229205.1 Suricata suricatta
TACCCAGTTTCCACTTGAAATGGTCTCCATTCCAGTTACTAACGAAGAGTTTTGAGCACGAGCCTCTGTCCCCGCTCATCTTTCCTGCTGACGACCACGCGGCAGGACAGACCAATGACGCGAACTTCCATTTCACTCTTCGAAAAGTAAGTAAAACCCTTTGTAGGTCTTTGAGACTTTAAAAAACTGATCTCGGGGCGCCTGGGTGGCTCAGTCGGTTGAGCCTCCGACTTCGGCTCAAGTCAGATCTCGCATTCATGGGTTCGAGCCCCGCGTCGGGCTCTGTGCTGACAGCTCAGAGCCTGGAGCCTGCTTCCGGTTCTGTGTCTCCTTCTCTCTCTGCCCCTCCCCCTCTCATGCTCTGTCTCTCTCTGTATAAAAAATAAATAAAACATTTTTTAAAAAATTTAAGAAAAAAAACCAAAAAAAACTGATCTCTGCACCTCACGTGGGGCGCCACCTCAGAGCCCCGGTATCCGGAGTCGCACCCCCCACCGGCCAAGCCAGCTGGGCACCGGGTCTTGGGGCTTCTGATGTGAGTTCATCGGTTCTTTGAGTTCCGTGCGTCCCGGGTCCGGACTCTGGTTCTGTGAGTAACTGTACACGCTCGTTCTGGTCTTTTAGATTCGGTCAAATTCTATCTTCTCTCAGTTTAGACTCATTATGAGTTATTTTTCTCATAATTGTGAGTTATTTCTTCCAAAAATTTTTTTTAACATTTTATTTTTGCGAGACACAGAGAGACAGAGAATGAGCAGGGGAGGGGCAAAGAGAGAAGGAGACACAGAATCTGAAACAGGCTCCAGGCTCTGAACTGTCAGCCCAGAGTCTGGTGTGGGGCTCAAATTCATGGACCTAGAGATCGTGACCTGAGCTAAAGTTGGACACTTAACTGACTGAGCCCCCCAGGTGTCCCTTTCTGAAGATACGTTTTACAGTTTACTTTAATTTCGAGAACAAGAGAACCTCAAGGAGGCTCCACGCTGTCAACACAGAGCCCGATGTGGGACCTGAACCCACGAACTGTGAGATCATGACCTGATCTGAAATCGAGAGTCAGATGCTTAACTGACTGATCCACCCAGGCATCTCTGAAGATATTTTAAAACAACACACACACTCTGCTGCTTGGTCACTGGCCCTTCACACTCTGGGGATAGGTAAGTTTCCATAACAAAGGTGGCCAGCTGGTTGGTTCCCAAGGAGGCAGTCAGGGCTTCCTGAAAAGCAGGCTGTGGCCTGAGGCCCCGGGGCAGGTCCCCTGGCCAGCTCTGCTCTCCTCCCCAGTGACGCTCACAGATGCTTCCCAATTGGGATTCACGAAGGTCTCCTACACGGTTTGGGGCTGTCATTTTCTGTTTTCTTTTTGTTGATGGATGGAGCTTTAACTAGTTCTGGAATGTTCTTAGGACCAGCCTGTCAACCTTGTTCCCTTGCTTGTTTCATTTTTGCAGCTCAGGTGCCCCAGAGCAGGTGCTCCTCTGTCCCTCTCTGGGCCCGTGTCCTCACACCTCCCTCTTTGGCCCACGTGGGTGTCCCAGCTTGACACCCCACTGCCTTCCATTATTTGGTAGTTTGGACTTCACGCTTTCTCCTGTTTTCACTGTAGGGGGACTTTCAATTTCTGTCTATTGTTGTCCTCACGGGTTTGGAAAAAGGGGAAATTCTGGTCCTGGGCTGGTGGCTCTGCCTGCACGGCCAGGGCCCTGGCAGCGCCTGCGCTCTGGGAAAGGACTGAAGCTGCCTGAGCAGGAGCTGGACCGGCAAATGCTTAGTCCCCCCTCCCTCTTTCTTTCCTGTTTTTCTGAATATTTCCTCCAGGTTGTTGTCCTTTTACCTATTTTCATGATTTCATCATTCAAAATCTAAAGTGGCAACAATGTTCCTGTGTGGGGTGTCTGCAATCTGTCGGCCGCATGGACATCCTGCCCCAAGGGCTGAGCGAGCGCTTGCAAACTCAAGGCTCCCGAAAGGCAGCAGTGGGCTGAGAAGGGCTGTAACACCCTGTGTACCACGGCCTTTACTGAGTCCAGAGGAGGCCAGAGCAGGAAGAGAAATGGGACCTGCGGTAGTCCATGGCTCTGTCTCCCTGGAGGCCATCTGCCTCTGCCCCTGGGGGACTCCATCGTTTCCGGTGCCTGGGGGCTCAGTCCATTAGGTGTCTGACTCTGGGTTTCGGCTCAGGTCATGATCTCTCAGGTTTGTGGGTTTGAGCCCCGCATTGGGCTCTGCACTTGGAATTCTCTCTGTCTGTCTCTCTGCCCTCCCCACTCATGCTCTCTTTCTCAAAAATAAATACATAAACTTAACAAAAAGAGCCATCGTTTATGAAACTCAAAAGAATTGCAGAGCTCCTATGATGTCTGTGGGGTCTGGAAGGGAGGTGCCGGCCGGTCAGTGCTGTGTTTGGTCCGCGTCGGGCGGGTAGAAACCGCAGGGCTCACGGTGGCTTCTTTACCTAACGAAACAGGTGTTGGTTTGAAAGATTAGAAATGGGCCCAGCTGGAGTCCTCAGTCTGGGGCTTTGTGCAGTGTGTTTGAGTGTGGTTAGCTGCCAGTCGGGAAGCGGTAAGGTGCTGGACGTTTCAGGATTTGATTGTATGTTACAGGAAGTCATGCTCATTTATGATGAACCGTCCCAGATTCCAGGGGATGAGCCCAGTGAAATGCATGGATGTCACAGTCACAGGGGGTGGGGAGGTCTGCCTCGTGTCAGTGAAGCGTCAGGTCCATCTAACCAGGAACCACATCTCACATCCTGGGCCACATCCTAGTGCATTTCCCACTGTCTTGTTTGTACCTGGTCAGCAAGAGAAGGCCAGCAAAGAGGGTACAGTGCAGGCCAGGCCTTCAAGTGGCCCATGTCAGTCCTGCCTATTTTCATTGGCTAGACCTCGGCCACTTGGTACCAATGCAGGGCAAGGACGCAGAGGCTGGGGGTGTGCCCCGCCTCTGCCACAGGTGGCTGGCTGGCTGAAGGAAAGGCTGAGCTCTGAGCGAGCACACGGACCTTCTGTACCCCCACGTCACCAGGGCCACAGCTGGGTTGATGAAGAAGGGCCCTGGGGTCGGGAGGGGGTGAGGGTCATCAGGGGACTACCACCAAGTGCTCTGGGGCTGGCGCTGCAAGTCCGTGTTCCAGAACTTTACAACCTAAGTTCCTCAAGTGAAGCCTCCGGTCTGTCTCTTGCAGGTGCCGTGCCCAGCAGGGTGGTGGTGGAGGGGGTGGCGCCGCCTCTTCTCTGCCTGGACTCTGATCATCTGGTCACTCACTCACTAAGGGCTTTTGGATTCGCTTAGGTGGCTGTTACCACACACAGGCTCGCTGAAAAAGCCAAAATGTAGCCTCTCACAGTTTTGAAGTCCAAAATGAGGCCCAGGTCAGGGTCATGGCAGAGCGGTGCTCCTTCCGGAGGCTCCTGGGGAGAGCTGTCTGTGTTCCTTGGTCTGTGGTGGCTCCACTTCCATCTTCAAGGGCGCTTTCCCATGCCTCTCTGCCCCGCCCCCACATGGCTTCCTCCTGGGTCTCATCTCCTTCTGCCTTCTTTCTATAGAGACACAGGAGATGGCACTAGGGCCCCCTGGATAGTCTAGGGTGAGCTCCCTATCTCAAGATCATTAAAAAAAAATTATTTTGTGGGGCGCCTGGGTGGCTCAGTCGGTTGAGCCTCCGACTTTGGCTCAGGTCAGATTTCACGTTCGTGGGTTCGAGCCCCGCGTCGGGCTCTGTGCTGACGGCTAGCTCAGAGCCTGGAGCCTGCTTCTGGACTCTCCCTCTCTCATGCTCTGACTCTCTCTGTATCAAAAATAAATAAAACATTAAAAAAAAATTTAAACACAGAATATTTAAAAAAAAATTATTTTGAGAGGGAGAGAGAGAGAAGGCATGAGTGGGGAGAGGCAGAGAGAGAGGGAGAGAGAGAATCCCAGGCAGGCTCCATGCTGTCAGCACAGAGCCCAACACAGGGCTTGATTTCACAAACCGTGAGATCACGACGTGAGATGAAATCAAGAGTCGTCGGACACAACCAACTGAGCCACCCAGGCGCCCTGCTGACTCGAGATCCCTAACTTAATCACATCCGCATTTTAAAAAATATTTTATTTTGGGGCGCCTGGGTGGCTCAGTCGGTTAAGTGTCCAACTTCAGCTCAGGTCATGATCTCATGGTTTTGAGTTCCAGCTCCATGTCGGGCTCTGTGCTGTGCTCGGAGCCTGGAGCTGCTTCGGATCCTGTGCCTCCCTCTCTCCCTTGCTCCTCCCATGCTCATGCTCTGTGTGTGTCTCTCTCTCAAAAATGAGTAAATGTTAAAAATTTAAAAAAAATATTTTAGTTTATTTTTAGTTTTTAAAAGGTTTCATTTTTAAGTAATCTCTGTATTCAACATGGGGTTCAAACTCCTCAACTCAGATCAAGAGTCGCACGTTCCACCAACTGAGCCAGCCAAATGCCCTGCATTTTTTTTCTTTCTTTTTTATAATAAGGTAACATTCACAGGTTCTGGGGACTAGATGATATATTTGGGGGGCCTAGCACAATTTGACTGGCTGCTTCTGCTTGCAGGGAGTCTGCAACACACGCATCTCAGACCGGCTGTGCTCCCTTCTGCTTGAGTGCCTGCTGGTTCTAGACCAGGAGTGCCACTCTGATTCCAGACAGTTGGTGTTGAAAGGATTACAAGCCAACTATCCAGTCATCAGCTCACTTCCCTGGAGACCTTTGTGGGGTGAAGTCCTGGACCAAGAACGCAGGACTGCACCCACTTAGCAGGCTCTGAAACACTGTCTGTGTAGGTCCTGCACTGGAGTGATCCAGAAGACCAGGCGGCCATGGGCCGGGAACCAGTTTGCCCCGTCTGCCAGGGCAAACAAAACCGGCAGCTCTGACCTCACACGATCCAGTGAGCGCCCTCTTCCAACCTCCAGGCCGGGGTGAACCGTTCTCGGTCTTCAGAGCTCAGGAAGGCAGAAGGGTGCGTAGGAACACCTGCTTCTTTCTTCTGGTCTTGCCACCACTTCCTTCTCTGTGTGTGCTTCTCATTTCCCTGTACCTCCTGATGCTGTGTTCTCAGTTTCCTGTGGATACTCCAAGTGACTATGACTCAGAAATACTAACATCAGCCTGGGAGATGGGGCGGGCGGGGGCAGAAACTGAGCATGGCCTTGTGTTTTGTGGAGGCCCTCATCACACCAGGCTTGTGTGGGAGTTAGTCTCAGTGAGGTCGGTGTTGTTCCCATGATTTTGCACAGAATCTTCCAGACAGGAAGCAGGGCAGACCTGGGGGTGGGGAAGGGGCAGGCCAGGTGTGTGCCCAGGGCTACCTGCTCTCATCCACCAGGCCTTCCCCTTTGGGGTGTTTCAGGTCCCACCATGCTGAGATGGGAGTCCTGAGGGGAGCCTTGCAGACGGAGGCCTGGGGCCCTGCCTGGTCTTCTCCAGCCCGAGATCCACCGGCAGGCCCACCATCCCACCTGGGCACAGGGTTTCGGGCACACCCACACCCCCAGCATCCCTGCGCCCAGCACCTGCGCTAGGGCCCCTGGGGGCTCACCTTGGTCGGGCAGGAGCTCTGTGAATGGGCGCCCTGTGGATTCCCGCTCCCAGGACTGCGTGGTAACAAGATGTCCGACAGGCTTGCAGTCCTGGCGGCTGTCCCGGGCCGGTGCACCTGCGGCGAGAGCGGAAGGCGGGCCTGCAGAGGCTTCAGGCGCACGGCGTCCCTGTCTCCCCAGAAGAGCCTCACCTCCGCCTCACCGGAGACCAGGTTAGGCTCCTGACACCGCTCATTCTGCATCTCGCTCCTCGGGGCTCCGCCCGCACCGGAACGGGCACCCCCCCACCCCACCCCCACCCCAGTCGTCAGAAAACGAAGGCGCAGATGGACCGCCGGCATCACCGGGGATGGGGGTGGGGGGCCAACCCTGCCCGGATCCCCACGAAAGGGGGCCATAGGTCTCGCGCAGACCTCGGCCAGAGACGGCACCAGCTCTCGGTGGCGGGGCGCCGCGTCCACACGGCCCCTCGCCCCGGCACTGTTGGGGACGCGTCTGCGTGGGCCCCTGGCTCTCGAGCAGCGGTCTCGCCCGGCAGGTGTTCCCTAACCCGGGTGGGGCGGGCCGGGCCAGCGGAGCAACGTTGCCGCGGCGACCTGGTTCTGGGTCTGGCGGAGAGCCCTCCCTGACCGGCGGGTGCTCTCTAGGACCCTGCGCCGCTCGGCCCGCCGCCTGGGTGGGCGGGGCCCCTGTATTGTGACGTCACGCGGAGGCGGGGCTGCGGCGGTGGGACGAACAGACAGACGGAGCACGCAGGACAGATCGGGCGGGGTCGGCGCCGGCGCGGGCGCGGGTGCGGAGGGTAAGGGCCGGGCCC
>NC_043713.1:281850-324278 GCF_006229205.1 Suricata suricatta
CCCCCAGGGCTGAGCGCGCTCCGCCCCATCCCGGCCGCGTGTTCCCGCTGGGACTCAGCCACCACCCGCCTTCGGACTGAGGGCGCTCCCCCTGGCCCGCGTCCACCCCCGTGCGCCCCGCATCTCTGCTCCTCCCCCGGGTGCCGGCTCCCGTGCGGAGGGCTCCCCGAGGCGCCGGAGTCTGAGGAGGGGTCGGGCGCCAGCCGGAAGCCGCCTCGGGGTCCGGGAGCGCCCTGCTCCGGAGTCCTTCACCTCCTCTCCTCTCTTGCCAGGCTCCGATGGCGGAGGGCTGCACCAGGTAGCAGCGGCGATGTGGGGGTGACCGTCATCGCGCGTTCCAGGAGCCCGTGAGAGCGGAGCGGACCCGGGCCGGGGGGACGTCAGTCGGGATGGAAGCAGAAGGCTTGGATTGGCTTTTGGTCCCCTTGCACCAGCTGGTCTCCTGGGGGGCCGCCGGGGCCATGGTGTTCGGCGGGGTCGTGCCGTACATCCCCCAGTACAGGGACATCCGGAGGACTCAGAATGCCGAGGGCTTCTCTACCTACGTGTGTCTGGTGCTCCTGGTGGCTAATATTTTACGGATCCTCTTCTGGTAAGTTGGCAGCTTTTTATGGGGGTACTTCCAGGGTGAGGGCTTTCTCTTTTTGGGGTTTCGGAGTGGGGGGGTGGTACAAGTGTCTGCACTTCCTAGGAAGGAGCTGGTGAAATGCAGGGGATTGTCTCCCAGGGAAAATGGTGGGGTTGGAGTGGAGAAACTTACCTGTAATCTCCATGTCTGCATCTTCAGTTTTCTGTCATTAACACATTATGAGATATTTTTCCACGGACTTCTGGGTGCTGGATAAGGTCCTAGAACCGGGTCCCTGTTCTTCGAATTTGCACGGGAGTGGCAAAAAGAGAAAACCGGGAAAGAGCATGTGATTAAGACTAAGAAAAAGCGATGAGTTGTGGGAAGGGCAGGCCACTGACTGGGGTCCCTTGTCTGAGCCTGACCGCTGAGCCCCTTAGGAGGGAACATCTGAGTCTGACTGAAAGAGTGCCCAGGGACCATGTAGGGGAGGCTGTTCCCTCAGCCTTCCTGTTGTGTGTATGGTTTGGTTTTGTTTTAATAGGAAAGTCAACTTTCTGGATAATACTTAAGAGACTATTTTTTCTTGCCACTCCCAGGTCAGCTTCCTCTTATTGTCATTTGCATTCTGGTAAGGAACTGGAGGTTAATTTTAACAGTTGCTGTAGTGAGACGTGTTTGGGAGGGGGAGTTCTTAGAGGAAATTAAATGAGGTCTTATAGTCTCATTCTAAGACTAAAAATGTCTGGAACTTTCCTTTCCTCTCGATTGTCCCCAGACCCTTTGCCAGCACAGATAGGAAGGACGCTCAGGAGGCTGTGTGGTCTGGAGGCCGGATGAGGGCACCAGGCCGGGTCCAGAGGGCTGCTTCAGGCTCCTTCTGACTTGTTGGTTACTGAGTAATCATGCTTTTTGCTAATTCTTTTTTGAAAGTTTATTTATTTATTTTGGGGGGGGCAGAGAGAGGGAGAGGAAGAAAGAAAGAAAATGAGCCGGGGAGGGTCAGAGAGAGAGGGAGAGAATCCTGAGCAGGTTCCACACTGTCAGTGCAGCGCTTGATGCGGCGCTTGATGCGGCGCTTGAGCTCATGAACCGTAAGATCATGCATGACCTGAGCTGAAGTCAAAAGCCAGACTCTTAACTGACCGAGCCACCCTGGTTTTCCTGCAAATTCATTTTTGAGTCAGCCTGTTGAGGTATGATTGACGTGAAATAAAGCGCCCACTAAGTGCACAGCTTGCTGAGTTTTGACAGTGCCCCCTCTGTCACCGTCACAGCCCAGAGATGACTTTTCTGAGCCCCCAAGTTCTCTCCTTTGCGTTCTACCCAGCGGTGGCCCCGTTGCTTCATGTTTACCCAGTGTTTGCCCCTGTCTGGGGCTCGTAAAAGGTGGGCTTTTCTCCCAGGAAAATTTCTCACCTCGCCAGGTTTCTGTCTGGGCCGGGCTGCTTTGGTAGGAGGAGGCTGTGGGTGCTTATTGGTTTTCTCTTTGGCACAAGTTGAGAGACTCCATTTTGAAGATTCCTCTTTCTCCTTTGGCTGGGGACAGAGATCACTCACCAGAGAGTGACACATGGCTTCCCTTTTCTGAAATGGCCTCAATCCAGTCTAAGGTTGAACGGAAGCAGGTCCCAAAATTAGTTGCCTCTGACCCGTCCTTAACGCTGAGCGCACTGGAGGGCGGTCGGGGAGCCCCGCCCCCTCCGCCGCCTGCCCGGTGTCACGGGGTCAGGCTGGCAGGGGCACCTCATGAGGCACCGGAGCAGGCTTTCTCTGGCAGTGGAGGGGAAGTGGCTGAGGTCAGCGTCCCTTATGGGAAACCAGAGCAGTTGAGAGGCCTTTTCCTTAAGCATGCTTATCCTTCCCGATTGCAAAAGAGAGGGTAGAATATCTACTCTACCTCCAAACATAGAAAGTAATGTCTTGAAAGCCAAGTCACCAGGGCCTCTGGTTTTAACTAGCATTTAATGCATTCGGACTAGGAGTTCTTCACTGCGGGGCCTGAGACTTTGAGAAAGAGTTTTGCACTCTCTCCTGACACAGCGCAGTGTGGTCTTTTGTGATTCTAAATGTTGTCCCCTGGCCAGTGTACTTCTGCACATCTGATGGGTCCTTTCCCAGAGTCAGCACCCTGAGGTGTCCTGGGTCTCTTCGGGAGTTCTGTGGCCACCATGTGAACGCCCAGGGCCGCCTTCGGGCCGAGTTCCGGAAGACTGGTGATGTGTGGGGTGAGGGGGGCTGGCGGAGGGCGAGCGTCTCTCTGGCCTGGGCGTGTGCTTTCCCTGCCTTTCCCTAGGGCGGTCCTGGGGTTCACGTGGTGAGCCCCAGCAGGCAGGCTGGGCTCCGTCTCTGACTTCTGCCTGCCTGGGCCTGAGACCCGCTCCTGGGTCCTCCGCCAGGCTTCCCGGGTGGGCAGCCCACGTGATCTAGTAGGTTTGGAGGGTTTCCCGTGTCACAGACAGCGGTGCGGATGCGGCGGGCTTTACGCCTCAGCAGAAGCATTGTACTGCGTACACGTGTACGGGTCACGGCAGGCTCCGGGTGACACGGAAGCAGGGTCTACACCAGACTGGTGCAGAAGGCAGCCCTGGACAGTGTGTTTCGTAAAGCTGGCTGAGAGCACAGTCCTCGGAGCTCCAGTCTGGGAAGCCCCCTGCGGTCCTGCAGGGGGGCGACTGGGGCTCGTCAACCCCAGGTTCCCGAAACTGGTGGAACTCTACTGCCTTATTTCTTACCATTCTTTTTTTTATGTTTATTTTTGAGAAGAGAGAGAGAGTGAGCAGGAGAGGGGCAGAGAGAGGGGTACGGAGTTTCTAAAGCCGGCTCTGTGTTGACGGTAGAGCACCCAACGAGGGGCTTGAACTCATGAACCGTGAGATCATGACCTGAGCTAAAGTCTGACGCTCAACTGACTGAGCCACCCAGGTGCTCCAGTTTCTTGCAATTCTTAATCATCCTTTTACAAAACTAGCATTCAGCAGACTATATTTTATAAAATGCTGATGTATAGTATCTAGCCTCTGGCGTCAGGAGAAGCCAGGAGAAAGGCTAACTGATGTCTCGTGGCTAATATTTGCAGGTTTGTGATTTTGCAGAGAAGAGGAGGGAGGGCCCAGGGTGCATGGGTGATATTGCAAGGCCTTCCCAGAACTTTCTGTGTTCGTAGAGGTGGCTCGGAGAGGTAGTTCTCCAGCTCCATTTGCACTGGATGAATACACTGTATCAGAGGTATGGTCATGTTGTATCAGAGGTGTAATACATTGTACCGGAGGCAGTGACATTGTGTCAGAAATACGGGAACACTTTCAGATGTAGTAACACCATGTCAGACGTGGTAACTTAGTACCAGCAGTGTAGTCATCATACCAGAGACGTAGGAGGCTGTTTCGGAGATGTATTAACCCTGACTCAGACCCACAGTAAACAGTGTAACTGCGCTGTGGTGACGTGGTCTGGACGGTGCGCCGAGCACGGCGTTGTGTCAGCGATGCGGAGGGCTGTATCTGAGTATAGAAACCCCTTATTTGGACTCACAGTATGAAGTTGGAGACGTCGTAACACTGGGCCAGAGATGTCACACTGTTGAGTACCTCGTAACAGGTAGTAAGGGTGTGGCAGTTCGTGTGACACAGGGAAGTCGATCCACAACTTACTTCCCCTTGAGCTTTTCTCTAGTACTTTGAAGACATGGAGAGGGTGTTCTCTGTAGAAACCTCCGCTCAGGCCCGGCGAAAAGCTGCCTGTCCCCTTCAGCGTGTATCTTCCTGGGGGCGAGACATATGTACTCGGCGGTTAAGGGAGCATCCTTTTATTTATTTTAGTTTATTATTTTTTAATTAAAAATTTTTGATGTTTTTATTTATTTTTGAGACCGAGAAAGCATGAGCTGGGGAGAGGTAGGGACAGAGGGAGACAGACCGAAGCAGGCTCCGCTCTGACGGCAGAGTCTGAAGCCAGGCCCCAACTTGAGCTGCGAGATCATGTCTTGAGCCGAAGTCGGACACTGAGCCCCCTGAGCCCCCAGGCTCCCGGGCACCCTGGGGGAGCCCGGTTAGACCGCTGTGTGAGTGGCAGGCCCTCTGCCTCTGCTGGGCCGTCGTGTGCCCTCAGAAGGAGCTGTGTGGGCCCATTCTCAGGGGCCGGAGGGGCGCTTCCATGACCTCCCTGTCTGTACGGATTAGTAGCATTAAAGGAAGGCAAAAGTTAACTCATCTGATAAGTAAAAAATGGTGTCTTTGTATTTTAATTAGCTTATAAAAATTACTAATGACATTGAACTTTTTTTCATATTTTTTCTCTTGTATATCTTTTGTGGAAAGTTGTGCTTTTTGAAATTTTGTGTCTTAGCCAGACACAAAATTAAATGGTCTGGTTTTCATTGTAAACATTGAGTTCATCTGGATTCGATTTTTGGTGTATTTTTTTATGTTTATTTACTTTAAAAAAAATTTTTAATGTTTTATTTATTTTTGATACAGAGAGAGACAGAGCATGAGAGGGGGAGGGTCAGAGAGAGAGGGAGACACAGAATCCGAAGCAGGCTCCAGGCTCTGAGCTAGCTAGCTGTCAGCACAGAGCCTGACGCGGGGCTTGAACCCACGAACCTGAGATCTGACCTGAGCCGAAGTCGGATGCTTAACCGACTGAGCCACCCAGGCGCCCCATGATTATTTACTTTTAAGAGAGACAGCATGTATGATGGGGGAGGGGCAGAGGGAGGGCGACAGAGGTTCCCAGGCAGAATCTGTGCCATCAGCACAGAACCCAATGTGGGACTTGAACTCACACACCATGAGACCATGACTTGAGCCCAATCAGATGCTTAACCGACTGAAGCACCCAGGCGCCTCTTTTGGGGAAGCGGGAAGCGCAAACCTTGATTTCTTTGCCCAGTTTCTCTGGTCTTTGTTTCTGTTGCGTATTTAACACATAAAAGCGCCCTTATCACATGACAGCCAGAGCCCTAGTCGTCGGCGTTGTAACTGGAAATGAGCTTGGCACGAGAGGCCCCAGGGTAGCACATCTTCTAGTTCTCCCCAGCCTGCTTGGGAAGGAAGCATCTCCAGTCTTACTAGGCTGACATCAAACTTCTGTCCCCTCGTCAGGCCTTCAGCCCCTGGGGCCAGCTAGGATCCAGTTCCTGGAAATGACTAGAAATGTGACAGCCGCACTTCACAGCAGAGACGGGGCTCAGAGGCAGTGGCGCACAGGTGCGAGGGCCCTGGAGCCCGTGGACGAGCCCAGCCTGTGCCTCTGACCTAGAAAGCCCCAGGGCACTGTCCCCCTTTCTCCTGCACCTTCTCTTCACCAGGCCTGGTCATCAACCCTTGCTCCGGTCACTTAGCATTTCCGCGCCTCTCCTTTGCAATCCCAGGATCCCAGGTGAGCCCACGTGACATTTCCTGGGGAGGCAGGACGAAGCCGGTGGTCAGGGAGCCATCTGCTGCCTGTGTCCTGGCCTCTCTGCCCTTCCCAGACCCAAGTGGCATGGGCCGTGGGCCTCTGTGACCTCAGGCTTGCTCTGTCCTTTGCTCAGAGGACATCGCTGGGCGCTGGCGTTAGGAACGGTGCGGAATGCTGGCCCTGGCGCCAGTGTCTCAGTCCCCCACTCTGCAGGGGACATCTGTTTTTCCTGGTTGCTTGACCTCTTGTGGGAGCCTCAGCTGATGCGGCTCCCCTCCAGGGGGCACATTCTCACCCGCGAGGCCGGCCCCTGGTGGCCATGGCCAGTCCACCCCAGAGGTGCTGTCTGCTCTCTCCTGAGAAGTGTCCGTGGATCAGAGCTCGGGCAGCGAAGTGTGCTCACAGACGTGGTCGTGAAGGTGCAGACTCGGCACTGGAGCCAGGGTCGGTCAGGTTCTCTGCCTCAGGGAATGTCACTGTGTCTTTACCTTGCAGGTGACATTTTCTTAATGTGTGGCCACACCCTTGAAAGATGTGCTCCTTGCCGGGAGGGAGGCAGTCTCTGATCTTGTCCCTTGCTGCAAGCCGGCTGCTGAGTTTTTGTCCCGATTTCTCATTGATTTGGTGCAGTCCCTTCACGCAGCAGCTAGTGCGCAGGCTCTGGTGTGGTGTCTCCGGGGTCCCTTAGGGAGCTCTGCCTCAGCTCTGTGTTGTGGGCGTGGTCAGCGCCTGGTGAGTGGGAGGGAGGGGGAGGTGGGGCCCAAGGCGGGTCTCTGTGTTTCCTTGTTTCCGGGAGCAGCCAGGGAGGTCACACTGCAGGGGCTCCTGACTTAGGTATGCTGACCACCAGCCCATGTTTTGGAAATCCCCTTCAGGCGGTGTTGCAGGCAGAGCTAGTGGGATTCCTGCTCTAGGGTAGCTGGGTGAGACTTGGGGGTTGGGGCTTTAAAGAGCGCCATGCCCTGGCCTTGGAGATGGTGCCCCCGCAGGCCTGCATGGGCCTGGACCAACGTGTCATGGCTCTGGTGGCTCTGGTGGCTCTGGTGGCCGTGGCAGGGTCCCCAAGCTGTTCTCAGCCCCTGGGGTTCGGGTTCTGCCAATGGACCCATCCTGTGCTAGTCACTTGATTGTGGTCTCGCCTCCCCGAGCACGTGGCCCAGTTGGTGAGTCGGTCTGCCATGGGAAGAAAAATCAACAGGGATGATGTGAGAGCCGGGCTTGTGCCCGGGAGAACCGGGTGGGGCTGGGGGCTCAGAGAGGGGCGCGAGCAGCCAGGCTCAGCGGAGGCCTGGGTGTGGAGGGCAGCTGGGCAGAAGGGGTTGGGTGGGGGGTCAGGGCCTCAGGTTGGGAGGTGGGGTGTGCCTTCAGCTGTCTTTTTCTCTAGGATGGAGGGGTGCCCTGCCCCCCTCCTCACACTGTGGGCTGCCCCCCCTCCCCCCGCTGGGCTGCTCACACTGTGGGCTGCTCTGGCCTGCGGACCATCATCTTTATCAGGAGGCAGGGCTTCCTGTCATTCCTGGACTCTGGAATGAGTCTTCCCAGGGAATCAGGTAGTCTAGAGGCCGGGCCTCTTACCTGGTGGTGGCTGAGGCCTCTGGGGAGGGTGTCGGGCACCTGGCTGTGCAGTGAGGGGACTGGGAGCCCCATTCACACCTTCACCAGTGGCTCCTGGGGAGGTGAGTGTGGCTCTGGAGAAACCGAGCACATGATCCTGAGAGTGTCCCCGGCCCCTTCCCACCCAGCTCTGTGCACCATGGAGCCCAGAGGCCGAGGCCGTCAGTGCCAGAGGCTGTGACGATGTGACACCCTCTGGGGGCTGCTCAGGGTGTGGCCGTGGGGGGCCTTGGTCGGGACCTGGGCCGGGAGAGGCGGGGAGGCCCCTGGTGTCCGGGGCCCTCCTGACGCCGTGGTCTCTTTACTCCCCAGGTTTGGAAGGCATTTTGAGTCGCCGCTCCTCTGGCAGAGCATAGTCATGATCTTGACCATGTTACTGATGTTGAAGCTCTGCACCGAAGTCCGCGTGACAAATGAGCTGAACGTAAAACGCCGTTTCTTTGCAGGTTGGTGATCTGCACCTTTGGGAATAAAGCACTGAACCAACAAGCGAAACTCGTCCTGTGTCTGTGGGCGAAGTTAGAGCCGCAGTAGTGGTGCCTGAGCGGCTCTGACTTCCCCGAATGCACGGCTACGTGCGGCTGATGTCAGTATTTGTTCTGTCAAATGTTTAAGCATTTATAATGTGAGACAATTCAAGATAATAGTTTCTTCCCTGGAATTTGGGCGAGTTACTAACTAATCTTAATGGGTCACCATCCGCTGTGAGTATTACGAGGGGATTCTGAACCGGGACAAGGTCAGGTCAGAGTAAGATGCTGCCCATGGCGTGGTCCACGGGACACCCTTCAGTTTACCTTCACCCGAGGCATCCCGGGTCTTCCTCGCGGACCCTACGAAACATTCACCCAAAGCCGTGCTTCTGTGAGGCCGGTGGGTCGTCCCCTGGCGCTCGGGCAGGATGAACCGCACGCTTGGCCCGCACGGCTCTGCGACTTTTTGTGGCCCAGAAGACAGAAAATACTTCTCATTTCTACCCTTTCCTTCGCAAAAGCGCTTTCTGAGCCGATGTTCTGTGTTTGAACACGCAGGAGAGTTAATGCCTGCCTTCTGGTTTGCCTCCTGTTACTAAATTGAAGACGGCTCTCACTTTGATTTTGTCTGAAATAGTGTGTGTTTAATCTCAGCTGTTGCTCAGAGAAGTGTTTTTTGCTCGAGTTTGTTTACGTTTGGGACCCCTGTGGACCTGCGGTCTTGCCCCTGCATTTTTGTCCTGGATGGCCATTTCCTTTCCGTTTGGGCAGACTCCTTCCCCCAAGAAGCTTCTGTTTTTAGAGGTGAGGGTATGCTAATTTCAGTCTTTGCAGAAAATAGGTCAGCCTCCAGCTCTGACGGGTCGCCTGGACCAATAGTGTCACGTGAGCTATGACGACCAGCACTGTCCGCTGCTGTTGTGTCTCTGTTCTTCTTCCTCTGTGGATGTGTCCTCATCTCCCCTCTTGTGATCTGGGCAGTCACACCAGAGGTGGCAGCTCGTATTGCTAGTCTTGCCCTGATGGGGCGCATCGGCCGGTCCCTTGTGAGGGGAGAGGCCGGCCTCCAGCTGCTGTCCCACAGCAGGCTCCCTGCGGGCGCGGCCCCCGCCCCGTCTGTGATTGGTGGACCTCACCTTCCCCGGACGCAGGGTCTCAAGGCCGCCTGCAGGCGCACTGGTGTTGGGGTGTGTCCCTGACGCTGCTCCTGACCCCGGGGCAGAGAGGAGCTGGGACAAACATGTAAGCTTGGTGTCCTGGGCCTCAGGCTTTGAAACATGAGCCTGGGTTTTGTGATTTTATGTGAAATGGTGCGTAGGCTCCAATGACGGAGGCTGCCAGACACAGCAGGTACGTGAGCATCCAGGCCCTGTCAGCAGGAAGCGGAGCCTCTTGTGGCCGCCTCCTGTCCCGGGGTCCATTCTCTCTTGACTTCTAGTGCTCTGTATAGATTCTTCCAGAAGGAGTGTTTCTGTTCTGGTTAACTGGAATGGATTGGTTAAGACCGTAAATTCTGGTTTCCAGGGACAGGGCTGCAATCTGAATTTTAGCAAGGGACCCTCTCTGCGAGGAGCAGATTCATGAAGTCCACTTCCGTCCACACCTGGGAGTGGGACGCGCCACCGCACGGCTCACAGGGGCTGCAGGCGAGTTAGTGCCGAGGCCTCGGTGGGGAGGTTGTTCGGGGCCGTCTGGATGGACACAGTGTCCACCTGGGCCTGGAGCCTGGGTCGGGGTGGACGTGCGGAGGATGTGATTCTGGCTTTGGCTGTGGGGGAAGGGCTGGGAGCCAAAGCAGAGCAGGGACATGGGGACTCGGCCTCATTTTCCAACAGGGACATGGGGACCTCGGCCTTAAGGAACCAGATTCTCCCAACAGGTTGAACAGGTTGAATGAACAGGATGTGGGCTCAGCCTCACCGAGTGGACAGGCTGAATGAACAGGATCTGGGTTCCTGCCTGGAAACTTCAGAAGGAATATGCCCTTATTTTAGCCCAGGGAGACCCATGTCAGACTCCTGGTCTCCCAAATCGTGAGGTGGTAAATCTGTGGTAGGCCACCGGGTTTGGGGGGACTTGGAGCAGCAGCCCTAAGGGCTCCGGCGTCTGGGAAAACCAGGTGCAGGTGTCTGCCAGTGGGTGTTGGCAGTTGACCGAAGGGCAGGCTAGAAACCTGCGGACATGCAGGTGGGCGGGGCTGTGGTGGGCTCTGGCCTTGCGTGGGAGCTGCCATCCACCGGCGATAGGTCTGCCCGGCCCGGCCGGCCTCCGCTCTGCTGGGGCATGGAGAAGCAAGCCTCCGACCCCTGCGCTCCCTGCTGGGCCCCAGACAGTTTTGGGGGAGAATCCACCCTAAACTCCGCATACTGGGATCTGGATACAGCGTTTGAGAATTCTCGAGATTCATATTTAATTCTTGAATGTAACTAGGTTTACATGTGTTTGTGTCCACCGTGCAGGGACACAGAGCACACTCCTCAGGGAAGCTTATTTCCCCTCCTCTGCCAGAGTCGGGGGGCGGGGCATGAAAACACTAACCAGTTCAGGGGGTAGCTCTGGGACCCCCCGTGAGCCGCTGCGCCAGCCTCGCTTCCTGGAGGCGCCCAGCGGGGGCGTTGGTGAGGGTGCTCCCCCGACTGACCGGACACATTCAAGTAATTTACGGAGAAGCGTTTTAACAGCCAGATTTCAGCGTTTGTCTTTTATAGAGGTTTTTAATTTTGAAGGTCACAAGTTCAGCTTGGAGGTTGAGGTTAAAGAAATAAATGGAATTAAAGGAGAAAAGCAGTTGGTCGCCAGACGAACACGTGATGTGTTATCTGGCTGGAAAGAGCAGGACGTGCTCCTCGTCGACATTTTGGGGGCGAGAGAGGAACGTAAAGTGAAAGCAAAGAGCTTTCCCCAGCTGTCAGAGGTGACCTGGGGTTCCTGCTGTGCCCTGGCTCCTGCCCGCGGTCAGGCGGGGGTGGACCCGTGGCCTTCGGGGGGCAGAGGTCTTCCGCAGAGGCTGCAAGGACTCGCCGTGGGCTCCACGGCGGCCGTGAGGTCCATGTGGATTGCGTGTGCTGTGTGTTTCCTTTCCATCGCTCGTGTTTTGCCGAGGAGAACTTCAGACACACGCAGACTCGGGGACAGTGTGTCCAGCTCCCTGGGCAGCCACGCCCGCCTCCAGCCATCCCCAGGCCTGTTCACGTCGCCCGCCTACAGTTTTTGAAGCAAATTCCAGACATACTCTGTAAATAGTTCATACTGTATCTCTAATAGCACATGGATTAAAAAAAATAACCATAATACCGTTATCAGCCATAAGGGAGGAATCCCTTAATTATCAAAGACCCAGTGGATGTGTAAGTTTCCAGCCGCCTCATCACGTCCCAATTCAGGTCTGGGTTCTCTCCTCGAGCCGGAGTGAGCCGCACACTGTGGTCACTGCAGGTTCCCCCTAACTCGCCTTGTTCCTCAAAACGTGTCTGCTGTTCACCCAGCGCTCTGTCCGTGGCCTGCGTGGCACGCCCAGGGGGGTGTGGGGGTGCGGAATGCAGATCAGCCACCCTACCAAACCACGCCTCCGTGGGGACGAGACTCCTGGGGCTGCAGGTGACGTTTGAGAAGCCGGCCCGGAGGTGGCCCTCGCCAGCTTCTGTGGGCCACACCCCGTGGTGGCCATCGCATCTTCCTGTCTCCGGGATGCCCTGTGAAAACAGTTTAAAAGAGAAGTGGATCAGAGGCCTGGTCACATCTAGGTTTGGCTCTTTTTATGTTTTGCCGGACTTGTTTCTTCTGCAAGGAGGCACTTCCTGTGACCTTGTCGGTATTGGATGTTGGTGGAGGGCGCCCCGTGCCTAAACCCCGTGATTGTGGGGCTGCTGAGCGTCAGCACTCGCCTGTTAGCTGCTGGGCTTCTCCGAAGAGAAACGTCCCCGGGAAATGCCGTTGTCTGCTTGGAGTTACCTGGTGGCATGATTTCTAAGTTAAAGCCGGGTCATTGCTTCTTTCTCTTTATTTGCCAGTTTTCAAACTTGGTTCCCCAGCGTCTTGCAACAGTGTTCACGTTTGTTTTTCCGTTATTCTGAGTGTATCGGTTTAGACATACTCGATGGCTTTGCCTGATTGCTGTTACTATGTTTCTTCGAGGCCCCGTTGGCCCACTCGTCTGCCAGTGGGAGCCTCTTCGGTTGGCTCTTGACCTTGGTGGAGGCGAGCGGTCCCTTGGAGCCATGTTCTTGGCGTGACAAGTTGCTCCGCGTGCGTCATCTTCCGTCCCTGCCCCAGACTTGGCATCAGCCGTCTCTCCAAGGAGCCCTGGGGCCCTGGGCTGTGGCGTTCGGAGACCACGGTCTGGCCACTGGCACAGCTGTGGGATTGGTGGTGGTGTTTTGGCTTTTTCAGTGGATGGAACTGGGAGATTCTGCGGCAGGTGAAATGGGCCAGGTGTGCGTCCTGATGCCTCCTGTCGACTCGCTTCTGTCGCGGCCCTGACCTTCCACGGGCACGGAAGAGCGACCCGCTTCCCTCTCTGCTCGCGGGGTCTTGCTGAGGGGCTCTGGAGCGTTGCTTTATCGGGGGTCCCAGGATGACACGCTCTTACCGGCTTTATCAGCGCAGGGACCGTGCGCACTGGGGGCTTACGTGTTCCTTCTTCAAGGGAGAAGATGGGCTGTGACTCCGAGTCAGGGGGTTGCATTCACGTGACACTCACTCGGTTCCAGAATGGAGGTGGCTGGGGGGCGGGGGGGATGAGGAGTGGCTGCTCCCAGGGATGGGGCTCCTTGTGGGGGACGGAAGTGTTCTAAGACTGTGGCGGTGGTCCCACAGCCCCCAACATGCTCAAACCGCTAAATTGAGTGGATCCTTTACAGTATGTAGTTACATCTCCAGGAAACTAGAAAATGTTGGGTGGGGAGGGTCACATGCCATTTGACAGTGAAAGCCAAGGACTTCCCCCACCCCGTGCAGGAAAATGCTTATCTATAAACCATTCTGTATTTTCAAGGGTTTATCAACGTCCCTGGACGGAGATTACTAACCCTTACCTGCCCCGCCCACAGCTGGGACCCTGATGTAGGTCTACTCTTTCTTTGCCCCAACCTCCTCCTGGTCCCCCGGTCTCTGTAGGGCATCCTGGGCGCCACCTGTGGCCATCGCCCCCACCATCTCGAGCACTGCAGCGGGTCTCCTGCTGTGACAAAGCCAAGAAATCCCTCGGAGCGGCTGAGCGGACAGCTCTCAGGCCCTCCCCCTGCTGTCCCCGAGCTGTCCTCTGGCCTCCAGGATGGCCACTTCTCCTGTCTGAGCTCGCCCCAGACTTCTGTCCCATCCGGTTCCGTCCCGGTCTCTGTGGCTGCTCCACAAGGAACCCCCAGACTTGGGGACTTGCAAGGACAGCGGTGGTCCTCACGAGTCGTGCTGCTGGCCGCGTGCTAGGGCCTGGCTTCCTCCCGCTTCTGTGTCTTTCTCCCTCTATGTTCCTCCCTTTTTCTCACTCGCTCACGAGTCGGGGGGTCTGCTGGGACATCTCCACGCGGCCTTCCCACGCGGCCTGAGCTTCCTTGCAACATGGCAGCCAGGTTGCGGGGGACGCATGAGGGAGAACCAGGGAGAGCCTGTGTCCGCGCTCTGCTCTTGGCGACCCTGGGTCACTTTCCCAGAGTGGAGCGGTCATAGGCCCCCGTAACCAAGGGCTGAGGACACGGACGCTGCCTCCGATGGGGACAATGTGGACACTTTGCTGAGGCTGCTTCTGGACCTTAGTGCCTGGAGTTTGCGTTCAGAGATGCCTGAAAGTCTGTGACTGTGGACGATGCCCCTCGCTGGCGTCTCGTCTCCGGGCCGGCTCTCCTCCAGTCTGTCCTGCACGAGGGTGATTCTCTAAAGCACAGGTCTGATTGCACTACTTTCTAGCTGGAAAACCTTCAGTAGCTAGACTCTGTCTTCTGGAAAGAGTCTGACGAGGACTGGAGACCCCCAACCTGACCCACGCCCCCCACCAGCTGCTGCCTTCCCTTCCCGTCCTTGCGCTGCGCTCTCGCGCTTCTGGGCCTCCACCCTGGCCTCGCCCTGCTCTCGCGCTCCTGGGCCTCCACCCTGGCCTCGCCCTGCTCTCCCGCTCCTGGGCCTCCACCCTGGCCTCGCCCTGCTGCCTGGTGCGTTTCCAGCTCGTCTGCTGGGTGTGACCAGGCCTGAGGCCAGAGGGGAGGTGGCGTGGGGGTGTCTGAACTGCACCCGGAGCAATGCTGAGCAGTCAATGTCCCCTTACTGTCCCCTTCCTTCCCTCCCTTCTGCTTTGGGGCCTGGATCTTTAGAGGAAGTGTCAGTGAACGGTAGCCTTGGCCTCAGTCAAGAAATCGATGTAAAAAGCCGAGGAAGTCCAGCTGAGCCTGGGTGCCCGGCGCCCAGGGGTCCCAGGCGCCCAGGGGGTCCCAGGCGCCCAGGGGTTCCCAGGAGGGGGTGCTGCTGGCTCAGGAAAGCCGCACACTGAGGGGCAGCGACCCCGCGTCAGCAGGGTCTGTGGGCGTCTGCTGTCCCCAAGCTCATGTAGCCAGTCTCGCGTTTTCTTTTAGGTGTTCACTTGCAAACTGTCCATTTGTAGGTGGAGCCTGCCTCTCCTGGGGCAGGTGACACACAACCGTCCCCAGTTCTGTGAGTCCAGTGCCTCCCTGAGGCTCACTCTCCATCCGGACTCCACCCTGCGGGGGCCCTCTGGCCGAGTCTCCCGGGGCCGCGTCCTTGGGGGGCTTCTCAGGTGGGGCTGGGCTGCCGGAGGAGCAGGGTCCCCCACACGGAGGCCTCGCGTGCTGTGCGGGGTGCTGCCGCCCGCGGGGCCGGGGAGGAGGCACGCTGGCCCGGGGGAACGGGCATGGCCTCTGAGCCACATGCTTGGCAAGTCCACGGCCGCGCCAGCTCCCTGTTCACAGAGGGCGTTGAGTGTACTCTGGAAACCGCTTTTTCAAGCAGCAGAGCTTTGACCCTGGGACAAATATACCGCAACCAGAGCTTGCGTGCAGATGAGCTTTCAGGGGACCTGGGGGCGCCGCCTGCGGTCTGTTGCCGTCAGCGTAGCAGGCATGCGGGGCTTTATGCCACCTCTGACCTTCGAAGTTCAGTGAAAATATGATGGCCTTTCATTCTGGCCCCAGATTTCCTCCTCCTACACCAAGTACCTGTACTGGAAGAGGGGAGGTTTGGAGAAAAGTCATTCAGAAAGTAAATTTCCTAATCTACTGAAACCAGGATCTTGTCCTTTTTCTAGTGTTTCTTAAAAAAAATGCAAAAAGGGCTGGAAGACACAGCTACTTGCCTGTGTTAAAATTGGTTTGTTTTTTTCTCTTCTCTTCCTCCTTTCTGTTTTCTCTCTTTACCTGTAGCTGCAGATAATCAGGATGAAGAAATCAAGCTCCCCCCAAGGCGGGCGTATCTGGGTAGGTACCACCCTGCACGCTGCCGGCTTCATCCATTCCGTGCGGCTCCGTCCCGTTCCGCCCTCACGGCCACGCTTGCTCCGTGCGTGTGACTCACGGTACAGATGTGCCCGCATCCCCAGCAAACTAACCAACACAGAGCCTGCCACTTTTAAGCATGAATTAGTTCCTAGAAACCTGCCTGTGTGTGTGTGTGTGAGAGAGGGAGGAAGGGGAGGGGAGAAAGGTGGAAACAAGGGGCACAGGTCTGGGAATGCTTTTGTTACATCTGTCCCTTTGGATGCTCTGGCCAACCGGATTGTTTTCTTGATTTCATTTCGCATTGTTCGTGGCGATCTCGTGGAAATAAAATCGATTTTCACATATTGATCTTGTATCCTGCAGCTTTGTGCGTCTCATTTATTGGTTCTGTGAGCTTTTCAGTGGATACTCCAGGATTTCTAGATACAAAATTGTGTCATCATCAAATAGAGATATGTTTGTTTGTTCCTTCTCAGTCTGGATACTTTTTCTCTTTCTTGCCTAATTTGCCTAGAGTTTGAAAAGGCTACAGTGGTGAGCCTGGCCACGCCGGTCTTGTTCCCGAGCTGAGTGAGACAGCATGACGGGAAGCATGATGTTAGCCACAGATTTTCACAGGTGCCTCAGATTAGAGAAAGCAAGAACCTTCCTATCCTGAGTTTGTTGAGAGTTGTTATTTGTTTGTTTGAATCATGAAATGATGGTGAGGTTTGTCTGCTTTTCTGTGTCTGTTGAGAGGATCATGTGGTTTTCATCCTTCACATTGGTTGGTTTTTGTTTATTGAACTAACGTCACATTCTTGGGATGGGTCCCTTCTGACCATGATGTATAATCGTTTTTTAAGTTGCTGGATTCTGTTTGCTAGTAGTGTGTTAAAGATTTTTGTGTCCATATTCACGAGAGCTATCTGTCTGCTTGTGTGTGTGTGTGTGTGTGTGGGGACTTTGGTTTCAGTATCAGGGTAACACTGGCCTTGTAAGACAGGTTGGGGATGGGAACTGTTCCCTCCTTTCCCATGTTGCTTTAAGTTGTGAAGAATTGGTATCAATTCTTAATTAATTAACATTTTTTGAGGAGTAACTGACATGTGACCTTGGTTTCAGGAATGCGTTATGGGACACTTGTGTGTCCTGTCTGTGTGGTGAAGCGCTCGCGAAGCGTGTGTGCACTGTAGATAGTAAGCCTAAGTTGACGTCAGTCATCGTACATGGTTACTAAATAGCTTTTTCTTGTGACGAGGACCTTTAAGATCCGCTCTCGCTAAACCACTTTCAAGTATTGCTGACGAAGGTCACTGTTCCGTATGCCGCGTGCCCGTGACTGACTGACTTTGTAACTGAGAGCTCGGACCTTTTGACCACCTTCATCCACTTAACTCATCGCTGACCCTTCACCTCTGGCAGCCACCAGTTTGTTCTCTGTATCTATGGGCTTGTTTTCTTCTTCCCTTCTCCCTGTCTTTCTCTATTTCTTTCCTTCTTTTTTTAGATTTCCACATATAAATAAATTCATATGGTGTTTTTGTCTTTTTCTGTCTGACTTATTTCACTGAACACAATGCCCTCAGGGTCCATCCTTGTTGCAAATGGCAGAACTTCCTTCTTTTTTATGGCTGAGTAATATCCATCGCAGACACGCGCACACACACGCACCACATCTTCCTTATCCATTCATCTGTCGGCGGACACGTGGGCCGCACCCATGTCTCAGCTGCTGTAAATACTACTGCTACCGACACAGGGGTGCTTTTTGAATTACTGCTCCTTTTTCCTGAGGTGATGCCTCGTCACGGACTAGCTGGGTCACACGGGGGTCCTGTTTTTAATTCTTTAAAGTTTATTTATTTATTTTGGGGGAGGGGGGCAGACAGAGAGGGAGACAGAGTCCCAAGCAGGCTTCTCACTGTAGGCGCAGAGCCCGTCAGCTCGTGAGCTGAACTAAATCAAGAGTCGGACGCTCAGCAGACGGAGCCCCCGGCACCCTGGCCCTCCTGCGTTACGACTGATTCCCTTTAGTCCTTTGACCATATTTATAATAACTGTGTTGAAGTCAGTTGGGTAAGTCCAGTGGCTCTTCCCCTTCAAAAGCAATTTTGTTTCCTTTATTTTTCTTCTGTGTATGGGCCACTTTTCCATTTCTTTGATTTCTCAATATTTTGTTGAAAGTTGTGTATTGTAAAATATTGTAGCAACTCTGATTACTGACCCCAGCCCCGGCTGGGGGAAGGCGTGTTTGCTTATTTGTTTAGTGACTGGGCGGGATGTGGCGCCTCCCTTCCCCCGGGCGAGGCTGTAGCTCGTGGCCTCTGGGCGGCCGCCCCCTCTGCCCTCACACTCGCCTGTCGGCCTCCCGGAAAGGCTGGCCCACTGGCTGTTGGTTTTGATAACACAGGTCTGGTCCAGGCGGAGCCGGGCACAGGGGGGTCTTGAGGGCCGGCTTTGACGATGGCCGTGTCCCCAAGATGACTGTCCGTGGCTGTTTGGTCTGGTAGACCTTGGGCCGGGCTGGTTCACTTGTTGCTATAACGCAGCTGCTGCCCCCCTCCGGCCGCGCCGGTCCCGGGCCCCCACTGTTCGGCCGGTGCCTGTGCTCTAAGCACAGGTGCTCCTCTTCGGGAGAGCCACGGAGCTGGCTGCTCTCGGCCCCCCGCTTCCAGGGCAGGACCTCTGGCTGGGGCGGCAGTGGCCTTTAGGGGGTGCTGTCCCGGCCCAAGCGCGTGCGTGGGGGGCGCGTGGCCCCCCCGTCTTCTCGGCCTGCCCCTCCCGCCGTAGGACCCGTGTGCCTGTGAGCACACGGGGTCAGCACCGTGTCCCTGGCGGAGTGTCCGTCTTGGGAGAGTGACCCTGGCTCGGCTGTACTTCCTGCCCTTTCCGCCGGGTGTCAGGTGTTTGTGTGGAGCTCAGCACGGACGTTGCCCGAGCACTTGTCTGGCAGCTGTCTGTCCGGGCGACCGGTCCGCCTGCTGGACTGGTGGGTGCAGAGAGCGCCGGGCCTCAGCCTCTGGCCTCCCGTCCAGGGGGGATGCCCACTAACCGGACTTAGCGGTACAAGAAAGGGCCAGAAATGCAGTTGATAAGAGGAAAAGGCTCCTGCAGTTTAGGGGAGCCAGAAAGGCCAGCCCAGAACCCAGGATGGGCTCACGCCTGCGGGGGCTTGGCCTCGGGGGTATGAGGGGTTCACGCCTGCGGGGGCTCGGCCACGGGGGTGTGAGGGGTTCACGCCTGCGGGGGCTCGGCCACGGGGATGTGAGGGGCTCACGCCTGCGGGGGCTCAGCCACGGGGGTGTGAGGGGCTCACTCTCTGGGGGCCTTTTCCAGTGAGGGCTGGTGTTTTCACTGCTCCACCTCGCTCAGCTCCCTGGGGGACGGGGACTCTGGATCCCTGGTGGCCCGTTGGTGCCCTGGCCCACCCGGTGAGGGTAGGTGTGGGTGGGCGGGGCAGAGGTGGCTCAGTACAGTGAACACGACTCGAGGCTGGCAGCAGTGTCTACAGCCCTCTGGCCCGATGGAGTATTGTCTTCGCCGGCCCGCGGTGTCTCCGTCCGGGCAGCGTGGCCGCACACCTCTTCGTCCCTGGCCTTGAGCTTTCTCTGG
Source organism: Suricata suricatta (assembly GCF_006229205.1). Taxonomy (NCBI): domain Eukaryota; kingdom Metazoa; phylum Chordata; class Mammalia; order Carnivora; family Herpestidae; genus Suricata; species Suricata suricatta. Next base: position 300,942 of record NC_043713.1, read on the forward strand.
TGGCCCCAGAGGCACTGCGTGCTCCCCAGGGCCCGGCGTCCCCCTCTTCCTTGTTGGGGACGTGGGCCGCAGGGTAGGGCCGTGTCCTGGATTGAGCCGACACTCAGCAGGGCCACGCAGACAGGCACAGGTGCGGGGGGAGGGGGCGGCCAGGGGAGCAGTGTGGCAAGAGCCGAGTGTCACTTTGACCTGGGTGGTTTTGTTTTCACAGAGAGTCGATTGTTAAATATTTAAAAATTTTGAAAGACCACAGAGTTGAAGTGGGGTCCAGCAGTGTTTTCTTGAGCTATTTGAGAACAAGCTGCTGACTCCGTCCTCTAGGGCCCCCCTGGAAGGCCGGGCCTGTGTCTCCACGGCCACAGCGTGGCCCGACCACTCGAGCCAGGCGCCCGCCGGCCTCACTCGAGCGCCCCTCCCGTGGGGCGCTGCCCCTGGGCCTGCGCAGCCAGCGCTCAGTTTTCAGGGTCCCTGGGAAAGGGTGTAAGGAGCCCCTTCCTCCTCAGTCTTTCATCCTGTCCCGTGTGTGACAATAATGGCGGGGACTCATGGCCTTGGGCCTCATACGCTGACCAAACCCCGCATCTGGTTGGCCTGTGGCTGGGTCCCCACATGCTGCCACCTCAGGGGACTCCGGGTGTGTCCGGTGACGCAGACTCTGGCCGTGGGTGCAGGCTGGGAGGTGGCGCAGAGGGACCTGGGAGCGGAGTGCAGGGGAGAGGCTGGGCTGGGGGTGGCAGCGTGACTGTCCCTGGGGCAGCGGCCAGGGGGTGGCGTGCAGCTGCGGGCCGGGAAGGGGCCCCGAGCCCCGTGGAGTTTGGTTGGTAGACTTTGTTTTTACACACAGCTGACGTGGACTGGTCAGTGTGTGCCAAACGCTGTTTTAAGTCTTGTACAGGAAATTGGTCATTTACCTTTCAGGCTGGCCTGTGCACAGATACTGTGACTCCCCAGTGTTACAGGTAAAGAACGCACAGAGAGGTTGGGTCACTAGACAGGAAGGCACAGCAGTAAGAAGCAGGCGGGGCCCCGAGCCATGTTCACAGCAGGACCGTGTGTCCCCCATCTTCACTGGCAGCCTTGGTTTGCTCCCATGTCACCTTGGCCCCCTGCACCCTCTGAGGCGTGGGCTCTCCCCACAGGCACAAGCCACGCCCCCCTTGCGTGCATGCTACTTCTGCCCTCGGCCGTGTCCTGCCGGCTGTGCCCCCTTCCTGCTCTCATGGGGGCCCCCGCCCGTGGACCCCAGCCCGTGGGAGCACCTGAGCTTCCCATCGGACCGCCCTCAGCCTGCCATACGCCCTCGGGCAGAAGCCGTACAAGGCAGACCCGCAGCCCACACGCGGACAGGCCCTGGGGGCACCATTGGACCAGGCATGTGAGGGGCCACAGAGAGACGGAGACAGGGGTGCTTGGCCCGGTTCCCGGTACTGAGCCGTGGCCACCACGTGCCCACCGCGTGCAGCATGCCGTCTCTGTGGCTGCTGTTTGGGGCCCTCAGGAACCTGGCTTCTCCTCCATGGGCAGTGGCCCTGCTCACTCCGTGGCTGCCGTGCGGATCAGGGCGTCCTGTCCTGTAGGACGAGCTAACAGCCCCGGCCCGTCTGGCAGCTCAGCCCTGGCCAGCATGCTTCACTTTGTCACCGTGTGTCGTGGACACTGGGAGTGCCTCTGTCCTCTGGAGGGCGGCCCTCTGTCCACAGCCTTCCCCTGGTTTGTAGGGGCCAGGGAGGCCAGGAGCTGGGGTCTGGGACCAGCCACGGTGGCCGGAGCCCCCAGCACTGTCCGTGCTGCTCGGGGCACGTGGTTCTGTTTTGAACGTGGCTCATATGGAGAGCCTGTGCTGTGTGGTTCACATGACTTTCTCCAGCAGCTTCTGGAGGCCACTGGGGAGGGAACACAGCCGGCCCAGCCCTTGGCCTGCAGGCCTGCATTCTCTTGCAGCGTTTTACCGGCAGGAAGGACTTTGCCTGCACCAGCGGGGATGGGCCACACGGGGGTGCTCTCGGGCTTTGAAGGCTGGGAGGCTCAGGGACCCAGGTTACGTAACTGTCACTAATGGGGTCTGCGTGGAGCCCTAAGGAGTGACCTGAGAGGGCCAGGGTCTCCTCCTCGGGGTGGGCTGGGGTTTCTGCTGCTCTCGCTGCCTTGGGGGGGCGGAATGAGACAAGCTGAAGAGCGGCCCAACCACCAGCTGCCCCGTGGGATCAGGCCACAGGCTGCAGGGCGCTGGGGTGGAGCCCGGGCTGCACTTGGCCTTGCCCCTTGCCTGGCTAGGCCCTCTGTGACCCCAAGGGGCCCACAGCTGTGTGGAGGGGCACCTCTCCCCTTCCCCCATGGCATGCTGGTTTTCTGCAGCCCTCAGCTGAGAAACAGGGTGAAGCCCCTTGGCAGGATCCCGTGACGTACGAAGTCTCCAGCCTGTCATCGGGTCCCTCAGCCGTGGGGAGGCTGGTGGCCCCCCTGCCCAGGCGGGGATGCAGAGGAGGGTCCCCTACCCAGGCAGGGACACAGAGGGGGGGTCCCCCTGCCCAGGCGGGGACACAGAGGAGGGTCCCTCTGCCCAGGCGGTGATGCGGAGGAGGGACCCTGGCCCAGGCAGGGACGCAGAGGAGGGTCCCCCTGCCCAGGTGGGGACACGGAGGGGCATCCCCCTGCCCAAGCGGGGACACAGAGGAGGGACCCCGGCCCAGGCAGGGACGCAGAGTAGGGTCCCCCTGCCCAGGCAGGGACACAGGGGGGTTCCCCTGCCCAGGCAGGGACACAGAGGGGGGTCCCCCTGCCCAGGCAGGGATGTGGAGGAGGGTCCCCCTGCCCGGGCAGGGACGCGGAGGAGGGTCCCCCTGCCCAGGCGGGGACACAGAGGGGCGTCCCCCTGCCCAGGCAGGGACACAGAGGGGCGTCCCCCTGCCCAGGCGGGGACACAGAGGAGGGACCCCCTGCCCAGGCGGGGACGCAGAGGAGGGTCCCCCTGCCCAGGCGGGGACACAGAGGAGGGTTCCCCTACCCAGGCAGGGACACAGAGGAGGGACCCCGGCCCAGGCAGGGACTTGGAGGAGGGTCTCCCTGCCCGTGCACCCCCGCGTCCTGGTGAGACCGCTGCCTGGTGGCCCAGCATCTGTTTGCGTGTCTCAGCAAGAAGGCGTGTGGGCGCAGACCTGCAGCTTCACCACAGTCGCTGGCTGTCCCCTGGGGACATGGCCAGATCTGTGGTCCTTGCCTGGTGAGGAAGGGGCCGGTAGAAAGGACTAGAGTTTGCTCTTCGGAAAACTTCATGGTTCAGTGTCAGCACAGGGAAAGGAGCCGGGGCTTCCTTCCACCTCTCAGCACCAGCGGAGCATGCGGTCGCCTCACAGGACGGGTCCCATGGTGACTCTGGGCCTGGTCACCTCTGCCAGGGGCTTCCGTCAGCTGGGTGACCATCTGGGCTTCGGAAGGGGTCCACTCCCACAGTCAGACCAGAACAGACTCTAATTCTGGAGCCTCAGCTGCAAAAATAGCTTCTGTGCCTCTCACACGGCCCTTGATGGATGGTGGTTAGAGTCGGTCCCTGAGAATCCTTCTCTAACCCGATCTCCTGCCTCCGAGAGGGGAGGCCAGTAGAGAAGAGACAGGGGGCTGGTGACAGATGGGGGACTGGAGGACAGAGTGGGGCCAGAGAGGCTGCGGACAGAGAGGGATGGAGGACCGAAGGGGGCTGGGGAACAATGGGGCTGGGGGACAGGGGGGCTGGGGACAGAGGGGATGTTGGGGACAGAGAAGGGTTGGAGATGGAGTGTCTGGAGACAGAGAGCTGGGGAGAGTGGGACTGGGGGACAGAGGACTGGGGTTGGGGGAAAGGAAGACAGAGGTGGTGACGGCTCAGGTCTGAGCTGGGCTTTGGGGAGAGGCTGCCTGGGTGAGGACGGGAGGCGGTCTGGGGTGGCTGACGCATGTAGTTTATGCAGCATGTGGGGTGGGGGTGTACAATTGAGGGGAAGGCTTTCCCACTCAGCCTGTCTTCTAGGGGGTCCACTGGGGGCTCATGAGGCAGTTAGTGTCACCACGGCCCTTGGGCTCCACTGGGAAAAAGCATTGGGGTGCAGCTGTCGGTTCGCGCCTGGAGCCAGCATTGCAATGTTCTTCTGCACTTTTCTCCTGACTCACGGGCTGCCTGAGCCCCTGCTTGTCCCCACTTAGAAAGATCACGTCTCTTTCATAGCCTTTGGAGCATCAGAACGCCATCTGGTGAGCAGTCGGGTCTTTCTGCCCATCAGGACGCCGCCTCCAGGGCAGATTCCCTTTCTGCATTCTCCAGATCGTGAACCGAAGGGGTCAGACTGAATGGGGACCCTCGCAGGCTGGGCGCAAGGAAGGGGTCCGTGTGCAGACCCAGGGAAGCCACTGCCCCGACAGGTAGGGACTTGCAGACATTTAAATAACGAGGAAGCATAAGGGGTCCCTCGTGCCCGTCAGTTAAGGAGCAGGAAGGGCTGACCGGGGCCGGCAGGAAGCTGGCCAAGCCCTCGCCCTGGACGCCTCTGTTCAGCGCTGAACACCTTGCCTTCAAGTCTTGTCCAGAAAACACGCCACGGGACCAAACACACGCCCTCTGGGTCGGGTGTGCAGGTGGTGAGAATGCTGGGGAGTTGTGACCCTGGTTGACCCTGCAGGTCACCTGAGGCACCCCTCCTGTGCCCCTTGTCCTGGAGACCCGCCCACCCGTACCTCTCCTGGGTCAGTCCCTGGCGGGGGCGGGGGCAGGGGTCACCCGGCGGCTCCTTTGGAAGACCCGGCTGCCCACCCCTGGGCCCGGTGCAGCACCTGTGTTTTCTGAGACAGAAGCCAGACTCTTCTTCCTAAGTTTTTATTTTAACATTTATTAATGAGAAATCTTCTGACATAGAATCTCTCAGAAGCGTAGGAAAGGTTTGGTTCTATCTGATACAGATCAGGAATCTGTACTTTAAAAAAATCAGCCTCTGTGTTCCTCGCTGCAAATCTCATCTCCTGCTTTCTGTACTGACTCGGTGTGACGCTCCGCTGACGGCTTTCCTTACATGATTCCCACGTGTCTCTCCCAACACTTGGTTTAAGTCCGTATCAGTTACGCTGATGGGCGGACAGGTTGCTGAATTTACTTTAAATGGTCCAGAAGACAAATGACAGCACTTTATACTTGAAGTTTAAAAGAAGTATTTTAACTCCAGATTAGGAAATGTACTTATTAACGTGGATACTTACATCTGAATCTCTCTCTATAAAATATCATATACATTAAAACTATTTTGTTCATTGAAATTTGCTTTTTGAGGTATAATTCACCTACCATAAAATTTACCCTTGAAATTTTTTTGAGATAAAATTCACATCAAATTCACCACTTTAATCACCATAAAATATACAATTCAGTGGGTTTTAGTGCATTCACAAAGTTGTCCTATCATCACCACTATCTAATTTCAGAACATTTCTTGGGGCGCCTGGCTGGCTCAGTCAGAAGAGCGTATGACTCTTGGGGTGTGAGTTCAAGCCCTATGTTGAGCGCAGAGATTACTTAAATTAAAAAAAAAAAAAAAAGGTTTAATTACAGAGCATTTCCATCATCCCAAAAAGAAACCCTATCCCTCCCAAGTTCTCCCTGACCCCAAGCTGGGAAAGCACTCCTCTGTTGTCTGTCTCCGGATTTGCCTGTTCCGGACATTTCACATATGAGTCCTACAGCTGTGGTCTCTCGTGACTGCGTCTCTCACTCAGCATCCTGTTTTCGAGACGCATCCATGAGCAGCGGGCCTCGGGGCCCCGTTCCTCCCAAGGCCAAGCCAGGTCCGTTACATGGAGAGACTGCGTTTTGCTTGTCCGTTCATCCATCGACATACATTTGGATTGTTTCCACCTTCAGGAGTAATACAGCTGTGAAAGTTCGTGCACGAGATTGTGCGTGACGGATGTTTTCGGTTCTTCGGGTGCACACGGGAGTATTGTTGGCCACATGTAGGTTCGTGTCAGTCATTCGAGGAACTTCCAGAATGTTGTCCAGTGCGCACCATTTCCCATTCCCACCAGCTGACGTCACGTTTCCAGTTTCTCCACATCCTTACCAGCCGTTTTTATTGTCTTTTTTGTTGCCATCCTAGTAGCTGTGACGTGGGATCTTAGGTTGTGACTGCGTTTCCCTGATGACCTATGACGCTGAGCAACTTTTCATGTGCTTCTTGGTCATTTTTGCAGCTTCTTTGGAAAAATGTCTATTCAGGTCCCTTGCCCATTTTTAAAATTGTGTTGTCACTTTATTGGAAGCCATATATATTCAAAAGGAATATTCTTCTTCACCTGTCTCAGGAATTCTGTGATGTTTGTTTTGTAGATCGTTGAAAGCGGTTAGTTTTTCTCGGTGCCGCCATCCTAGGAGATAAACCTGGGGCGTGTTGTTTTCCCAGCAGCCCTCAGTCTTCCCCAGCGGTGTCAGGGTAGCTGCCTCGGGACTGGCTCCATGCCAGGAGGGGTCAGGTGGCGGAGATGGAGCTGCTCCCGGGTTACTACCGAGGGCTGATCTCTGGGGTCCCCGGGCTTACGTCCGTCACACGGAGGAGCTGCTGGAGACACGCCCAGGGAGACTGGGCCGGCTTCTGGAATCCAGAAGGCAGCCGCAGTGGGTGAGGCCCCGCCGGCCTCGGGTCCGTCACCAGGGAGCCGGGCCCAGGAGCCCGATGAGCCCCACAGCTTGCTGCGCTGTGCACGCCCCGCTCCCCTGCCCTTTGCGGGAGCTTAGGCCCAGGAGGGGCTGACACATCCGGCCACTGGGCCTGGCGCTGCTGGCGGCGTGTGGGCCGGCAGGTGGGTGAGGCCGTGATGACGAGCGCTCGGGCGCTGCCAGACCCCAGGGCGGCCTGCGTGTGCCGCGCACACGGTGCGGTGCTGGGGGCAGACCCACCAGTGCGCGGGGCCGCCGGCCTCGCCGTGGCCTCCGTGGGTGCTACTTTTATATTCCTTCAAGCCTGAGCTGTTCTGTTTCTCTAATGACATTCAAAAGTGTACTCGTCATATACTCATGGGTAGCATTACCCTTCTTGGGTCGCTTCTGACCCAGATGGAAGTTGGGTCCCTTCCCCCTTCAGCTGCTGGTACCGGAGGCGCCAGGATGTCCTCCAGGCAGAGGAAGCCAGTCCTGCTGGGGGGCATTAATCTGTGAAGTGTGGACTCAGGCTGGCTGGTCTGCACACGGGCTGGAATTTGTGAAAACCTTCAGAGCTGCAGTTCTGTTGAAAATGGGGACTTTATGGAAAATCCAGCCTTAATTTGCTAACCGGAGACCTTGTTACAAACATTCATACGGGGGAGAATCCAAGGCAGCCCCGCATATTTGGGGTTTTGTGCTGAAGTCCATCCTGGGTGCGGTTTGCAGAGGCTCGTCACTGGTGAGGATTGTCCTAGGTCCCGGGTCCGTGCAGGACAGCCCCCTCCTGCGCCGTGTGTGGGAAGGATGCTGGGCACTTGGAGTGCAGGTACCCCCTCCAGAATTCTTGTCGGGGAAGAATCAGGAAGAGTGGTGGCACTGGGGCGAGGGTGCAGAGGCTGGAGGCCGGGAAAACCGGGGGCCCCCGCGTCCCTGTCCCTGCAGACGTCCGTGCTGCGCGGAGGACCCCCAGCCTACCAGAGGGGCACGTGCGTGGGCCACGATGCTTCCCCCTGTAACTCCAGATGCAGGAAGTGGTCCCCACAGGAAAGGGGAGGTCCTTCGTGTGCGGGGGGACGAGGAATGTGAGCCCAGGGGGTCTGATTTCCCACGGAGGTGGACGTGTGTCCTGTGGTCTGGGGGACGTGGCTCCTAAGAGCCCCACGGTGGCAGGAGAGCAGCAAACTTGAAAGTCCCAGGTTCTGGAGGTGATGCTGCTGGGCTCTCTCGGGTGGCTGTGGGGCATTGTCACCATCGTGTCACCGTCGCCGTGGGAACAACATGGCCAGCACACTGCGCTCCTGGCGGCAGGAGCTCACCATGGGGAGCAGAGCGATGCGAGTGAGGGGCGCCTGTGGGCTCGGGTCCCTGCCGGCTGGAGCGCGTCCTTCCACCCACCCAAGGACAGCACCTGTGACCCGGAGAGGCCGCAGCCTGGGTCTCATCTGGGAAGGAGCCCCCTCTTCCGAGAAAGCTTCGGGGAAAACTGCCGTCATTTTCAGTTGGACACAGCTCAGGAGCTTTATGTCTGCTGTCACGAGGGACGGGTGGCCCGAGGGGGTGCCTGAGGACGGGGGCCCCATTTTCCCGGTCGTGAGGCTTTGGCGTGCTCCCGGCCCCTGGGAACCCCCTCCCCAAGCTTCGGGCAGCTCAGCTTGCTTTCAGCAGCTTTATTGAGATACGATCAGCGCACAGTGCATGTGTACTTAAAGTGTGTGTTTTGACATGGGCACACCATGAAACCTTCACCCGTGATCTGAGACGACATCCTGTCACCCCCAGAAGTTTCCTCTTCGTAGCCCGCCCTCCCACGCAGGCAGCCCGGTCTGCCTTCCGTCATGCGCACTCGCCGCCTTTCCTGGAACTGGACGTAAGTGAACCCGTACACTGTGGACTCTGCCATGTCCCGCTTCTTTCACTCCGCAGAATTATTCTGAAATGTGTCCAAATTGTAGCCCGTGTCGGTGGTCCGTTCCTGGTTGGTGTCGAGTGGCGCGTACGACCGTTTTTCTGCTCATTCCCTGGCTGATGGACCTCTAGGTCATCTCCAGTTTGGGGCTGTTACCGATGCAGCCGCCGTGGACGTTTGTGTGCGGGTCTCTCTAGGAGCCTGTGCTTTCTTTTCTCGGGTGTGTACCGAGCTGGAGCCTGCGGTGAGTGTGTGGTTAACTTCTAAGAAGCTGTCTGCTGACTCCCCGCGCCGTCCTCCAGGCCGCGTGTGGGCCCCTGCTGCTCCGCGCCGGTAAACCTGTCTTGAGCTAAGTCAGTGGGGGCGGCCCCTCACTGTGGCCTTCGTCCCCCAAGATGTTGAGCGTCTTGTCCTGTGCCCATCTGTCATCCTGTGTCTTCATCGCTGGGTCCACATCTGCCCATTTAAAAATTGTTCATACTGAGTTTGGACGTTTTGTTAATAGTTTGGACATAGGTTCTCTATCAGCTGCCTGATTGGCGGTATTTTCTGTTGGTGCTCTGTCTTTTTATTCCCTTAATATTGTCTTTGACAAGCGGAAGTTTTTAGTTTTTATGGAGTCAGCTTTTTTGGTTTGCTCATTTATGGGAGCGTGCTTTCGATGTCCTAGCGGAAACCTTTGCCCAGCTGCAGTTTCTGGTTTTACATTCAGATGTGTGATCCACTTTGAGTTAATTTTTGTTCATGATGGGAGGCACGGGTCCAGCTCTGTCTTTGCATATGTCCAGAGACCATCTTTTCTCCACTAAACCGCCACTGTGTGTTTGTCCAGGGCGAGCCTCTGGGTCGGGGGACGCTCCTCTGTTGCATTTACTTGCTTCTCCAGCCGCAGGCAGCGCCACATGGTCTTGATTACTTAGTCTGGTGACAAGTCTTCGAATCAGGCCGTGCACGTCTTCCGACTGGCCTCTAGACCCTGTGCATTTCTATATGAATTTTAGAATCCGTCAATTTCGTCAGAAAACATGCTGGAAGTTTTATTAGGTTTATCTTGAATCTTAGATTAATTTGGGAAAAATTACAATTCTGCAGAAAGTGTTAACACAGCAGCCTCATAACTGTGGTCTTTGCAAAGGCCTGCTTGCAAAACGCCCCTGGCTGGCGTCTGGGCACTGGAATCTTAGGTGACTTCGTTTCATTCTCAGAACCGGTGGAGCGGCTCTCTGTGCTTGGACTGTTGGTCCGACATCGTAGGCACTGACACCTGCTTCCCTTCTGGAAGTCTGGAACTCTCGTTTCGTATGTGCCGGGCAGAGAGTCCACACGGCCCCTTCCCAATAAAAACTCCAGGCTTTGAGTCTCTAATGAGCTTCCTTGCTGTTACTAGTTTATTGCTGGAGGAATTAAACCTATCCAGGGTGAGTCCTTCTAGAAAAATCAGCAGACCTGGGGATGGTCTGGGAACTCCTACACATATAATAATATTGAGACTTCCGAACACGAGCCTTGTATGTGTCTCTCCATGTATTTACACTTTTTTAAAGACATCGTGAAATGTTTTTGTTTTTTAATTTTTATGAATTAGTTTATTACCACGTTGGTTTCCATATAACACCCAGCGCTCTTCCCCACAAGTGCCCCCTCCACGACGGTCACCCCCTTGCTCCCTCCCTCCGCAGCCCTCGGTTTGTTTCCAGTGTTCCGGAGTCTCTCAGGATTTGCCTCCCTTAACAATGTCAGCACTGTTTCCCGGTCTTCCTGTACTGGTCTTGCACGTTGTCACATTTATCCCTAAGTATTTCATGCTTTTTGATGGTATCACACATGGTATTGTTTTTTAAATTTCCGTTTCTGACTGTTTATTGTTCGTATGCAGAAGTGCAGTTGGTTTTCGTATACTGATCTTACAGAACGCACCTGGGCTCTAGGGGTTGCTTCAGTGTTTCATAAAGGAGACCACGGCCGTGTCGCTGCAAACAGAGCCGCTCGCCTCCTTCCGACCAGCCAGCATGTGTTTTGTTTCTTTTCTCCTGCGTGTTCGCCCCGAATCAGCAGGTGGTGTTGGGCGGAAGGCGGCCCGTGCCCTTGCCCTGCGTCTGATCTCGGAGGGGGGGCGTCAGTGTCTGCTCACAGGTCCGACGTGCGCTGTGGGTTTCTCGTGTGTGTGTTTTTTCACAGGTTGGGGATGTTCCCTTTTATTCTTCAGCTGAGGATTTTTATCAGGACTCAGTGTTGAATTTTGTCACCTGCTTTTTTTCTACATCTTTTGACGTGATTGTAGGTTTTTCTTTTTTAGTTTAATACGATATAGTGCATTCCACTGGTTGATTTATGGACATTAGCACATCCTTGTGTTCCGGGATAAACCCTGCTTGGCCACGATTACTAACCCTTTCATAAATCATTGGAAGTTTCTTGCTGAAGTCTCCTCAGAGTTTCTACGTCTGGGTCCGTGAGTGGTGCTGCTCTGTAGATTTCTTGTAGCACTTTATGTGGTTTTTGTATCAGAGCAATGCTGGCTTCACGGAATGAGTTGGGAATTATTCTGTACTTTTCATTTACTGGGTGAGTTTGTAGAGAATTTTTTTTTTCTTCAGATATTCAACAGAATTCCCTAGTGAAGCCCTCTGTGCTTGGCGGTATCCTCGTGGGAAGTTTTTAATTCAAATTCAGCGTCTTGATGGACATAGGGTTGTTTGTGTTACCCGTCCCGTCTGGAGTGCATTTCCTTCTTCCTGTTTTTCCTGATCGTTCTGCCTGGAGGTTGGTCCCTTTTATTGATCTTTCCCAAGAACCAGCTTTGGTTTCATTGATTTTCTTAATTTCTCTGTTTTCTCATATCGGTTTCTGTTACCCTTCTTACCTCCCTTACCTGTTCACTCTGGGTGCCCTCGGTTCTCTGCCCGCCCCCAGCCCGCTTGCACCGCAGGGCGGGCCTCGAGGGGCGTGCAGGGGCCGTGCCTTTCCCAGTGTTGCAATCAGCTTGGGTGTTGTTTTTTTGTTTCATTTGGTTCAAAATATGTTCTAATTTCTCTTTCCTGATTTCTTCTGAGTTCTCTTTCTAACACATTCCTTCCTTCCTTCCTTCCTCCCTTCCTTCCTTCGAGGGAGCATGCGTGTGGGGGAGATGAGCAGAGGGGAGAATCTAAGCTCTATGCTCAGTGTGGAGCCTGGTCTGGGGCTTGATCCCTTGACCCTGAGATCATGACCTGAGCCCAAATCTAGAGTCAGACGCTTAACCAACTGAACCACCCAGGTGCCCCCTAACTTTTTAAAAAATCTATCTATTTATTTAGAGAGTGATCAGCACGAGTGGGGGAGGGCAGAGAGATCGGGAGAGAGAGCATCCTAAGTGGGTTCACAGGGTCAGCGTAGAGCCCAACACAGTCCTTGGGCTCACGAACCGAGAGATCATGACCTGAGCCAAAGTCAAGAGTCGGACACCAAGCTGACTGAGCTGCCCAGGCGCCCCTCTGTCTCCTGACTGTGTTGATGGGCCTTTGCTGGGGGGGTTATAGCCCCTCTTTACCCTCATCTGCCCCCAGTGACGTCCTGCCACCTGTGTGTGCTGTGACCTCACTTGCGGGGCGTCCCTTACCGCTGCCTTCTGTCCCGGTGAGTGTGCAGTCTATTTAGCTTTATGTGTGCCGGAACACTACTGTTTTCTCTTTATATTTGTTTGACAGCCAATTGTGCATCAAAGAGATTTAAATTACAAGAAAAAAGTCAAATACATTTACCCCTTTAATTACCATATCTTTAAATTTTTTTTAATGATTATTTATTTTTGCGAGAGACAGAGAGAGAGAGAGACAGAGAGAGAGAGAGACAGAGAGAGAGAGAGAGACAGAGCATGAGCAGGGGATGGGTAGAGAGGGAGAGAGGAGACACAGAATCTGAAGCAGGCTCCAGGCTCTGAACTGTCAGCACAGAACCTGACACAGGGCCTGAACTCATGGCTGCGACATCATGGCCTGAGCCGAAGTCGATGCCTAACTGACTGAGCCGTGCAGGCGCCCCTGCCCATTTAGTTATCATATCTAAATGGAAGATGTTAGACCTGTATTTCCATCTGATGTTACTTCCCTTCTGCCCAAAGGACTTCCTCTAACATTTCTGGTAGCATGAGTCTATGGTGATAGGTTTTTTTAAGCTTTAATTTTTTATGTTTTTTGCAAAAACAGTAAATAATATAGTCTTCAGTTATCAAAAATATCTTATATAAACAGTTATATTTTGGTTCATAAAGATATAAAATAGCCATACCTTTGAGTGGAGAAATCCTAACACTGATGAAGCTTTAAAATAGCAACAGGAAGTTAAGAAAAATCTAATGCATTTGATTTGAATTAAAGAAGGTATGTGATAGGTATTACTTGGTAAATACAAATAATGTTATTTAAAGACTGCTATCTATTACCTACTTTGCTGAAATACTTAAATAGACGGGCATTTTTCTCCTAGACTCTGCATCATTCGGCACACAACTCAAATGTTCTGACATATTTGACGCATTCTCAATGATCAGACTCGGGTATGGCTCTCTGCGCTAAGGGATAATGTTTCTGTTCTTTACAGAACATTTAGTGGTTGTGATTTCTGGAATGTCTTTTTCAATATCTCAAAAATTAGACTAACGAAATTTATTTTTAAATTAGGATTATGATTTAGAGGCAAAGTATAAATTACTACTCATTTAAATTATAAAATAGAAAATAATAAAACCATTTTAAGATAATGAAAGAGTTCTTGCCTAAGAGTCTCCAACTCATCGTTTGGCTTTGGTTGTTATTTCAGGTTGAAAAAGCAGCACTAGCACTGCTGTCTTCGCGCGTTTTGCTTCTGGAAAAAAGCCTTCCCAGAGCGATAGGTACTGGTCATTACGGCACAGCCAGGAGCGGGTTTAGGGGGGTGAGGCCTGTGAATAACCCCGTGAACCCGTTCTTAGCGACAGTGACCTTCACGACCGTCCGCGTTGACTATGCCAAGGCATAGAGGTGTTGTGCCTTTCGTATATCCAAGGTCGTGTCTGCTTTCGTGTTTTTCCTACAGCAGATGGCAGTGCTGCGGAAGCGGCCAAGGACGCAGACGATACCCCTGCAGTCAAGTGGGTCGTGCGTGTTGGTTCGTACACACGGGATTTTGCACGCGGCCGCCTCTTTACTACGTCGCCGTTAAGCCCGCACAGGGGTCTGGCGGCGACTCCCGCGACAGTTGGTATATGACTGTCGTTTTCTCCTATTCTGATTTCAGGAAATCCGTTCATGGATCATAGCAGGTAAATGACTGTGGCAGGAACTGCTGTCACTAAAGTAGGCGGAAGTCACTCAACGGAGATTTAATGCCCTCGTTTCCGACGATTTTCTTTTTTTTCTTTTATTTTTTAAAAATTTTTAATGTTTTATTTATTTTTGATACAGAGAGAGACAGAGCATGAGAGGGGGAGGGGCAGAGAGAGAAGGAGACACAGAATCCAAAGCAATCTCCAGGCTCTGAGCTGGCGGTCAGCACAGAGCCTGACGCGGGGCTCGAACCCACGAACGTGAGATCTGACCTGAGCCGAAGGCGGAGGCGTAACCGACTGAGCCACCCAGGCGCCCCCCGACGATTTTCAGAAAGGCATGCAGCGCACCCTGGGAACGCCCGGCTCCTTATGCCTGGCTTTGCTGTTTTCCTCTTCACAAACACAAACGGTCGCTAAGTCCACCACTGCATACAAAACACCGTCCTTCGGGGAGTGGGTTGCGTTGGGCTTGGAGCTGGAGTTTAACGACTACGAGGAGTCACCAGTGGCGATGTCCCAGAGCTCCGGCCAGCGCAGGAGACAAGCACTTGTGGAAGAGGTGTCACCTTGAGAATCTGTGGTCCCTCTGGTTCAGGAGCCGTGTGTTTAACTGGTTGAAGAAAAATCTGGTTTAAGTCTCTTCCTCAACTCTGTTGTTTATTGGTTGTAACATCAGTAGCTGAGAAGCTGGCGCGCAAGCCCCTCGTGGGCCAACGGCCCTGGGAGCGGGTGGGGCCGCCCGGGCTGACGGCGCTCACTGCGCCGGGCCCACCGGGAGCCTCGGACCCCTCGCGGCAGTGGGGGGATCCCAAACCACCAGCCTTCTTGAGCTTTCAAATGTGGAAAAAAAACCTTTATTTTCTGCCTTCATGTTAAAGGACACTTTCTTTTTAAATTTTTAATGTTTATTCATTTTTGAGAGAGAGACGTAAAGACAGAGTGTGGGCAGAGAGGGACAGAGAGAGAGGGAGATGCAGAAGCAGCTCCAGGCTCAGAGCTGTCCGCACGGAGCCCGACGCGGGGCTCGAACTCGTGATCTCTGAGATCATGACCTGAGCCAAAGTCAGACGCTGAACCGACTGAGCCCCCCAGACACCCCATCAGTTTCATTAGGTACAGAATCCCAAGCTTTGGTCGTTCACGGTGTTGCCCCCTTGCTGGCTGTCTTCTCCTGAAGAGCAGCTTGACGCTGCTCGGTTGTCCCTCTGCGTGTGCCCTGCCCTCTGCTGGCTGCCTTCATCATCCTCTTCTGCTTACTGCTTTCGGTGAGAAGTTTGTCACGATGTCCCGGTGGGGTTGTCTTCGTGTTTCTTGTGCTTGGGATCGTAGTGATTCTTAGATTTCTAACTTAGAGTTTCCATAATATCT
Source organism: Suricata suricatta (assembly GCF_006229205.1). Taxonomy (NCBI): domain Eukaryota; kingdom Metazoa; phylum Chordata; class Mammalia; order Carnivora; family Herpestidae; genus Suricata; species Suricata suricatta. The sequence continues at coordinate 316,155 of NC_043713.1, forward strand.
GGGAAATTTCAGGCCCTGTTTTTTCTTCAACAACTCTTTCTGCCCTCCCCCAACTCTGAAATTCAGGGACTCCAGTCACACAGATCTTATGCCTTTTAAAGTTGCTCCACAGCTTCTAATGCTCAGTTGATTTAAAAAAAATCTCTTTTCTCTCATATTTTGCAGTTTCTCTTCCTATGTCTTCAAGTTTCCTAATCTTTTCTTCTTCATCTAATCTGATATTAATTTTTTATTTTTCACCTCAGATGCGGTCATTTTTATCCCTACGTGGTTTTTCTGGGAGGAGGTAGAGTATTAAATATATGTACATAATTTTCTGTGTCCCAACTTAACCTTTGAACTTATGGAATGTAGTTAATGTAACTGTTTTGATGTCCTTGTCATTTCTAACGTTGTTGGGTCCAAATTTTTTTTTCTGGGTGGTCTGTTTGTCTCTTCATTATAGATCACATTTTCCTGTTTCTTTATGTGCTGGGTAATTTTTGAGTGGATGTCAGACATTAGGAGTTTTACCTTGTTATCTGAGGATATTTTTAAGTTTCTATAAATATTTGTGAGCTTTGTTCTGGGGATGTAGTTAAGGAACGTGGAAACGGTGTGACCTTTTTAGATCTTGTTTGTACGGTCAGGGAGGGGAGAGCCTGGCCCCGCCTGGGCCTGGGCCCTCCCACTGTCGATGCAGCGTGCCCCCAGAGCCCCTGGGTGTCGGGGTTTCCCATCCTGGCCCTCCTGGCCCGTTGGAATGCCGCACACGGAGAATGCTTATATTTTTGGGTGGCCCCGTCCCCCGTCTTGTGCGCCTGCGGGGGGCTCCCTGCGCAGCCCTCCCTGCGGAGCGCAGCCCTGCTCTGTCCCCACCACCGCGGGTTCCGTGCGCTGGGCCTGGGCCCTCGCGGCACGTTGTGCGCCCCGGAAACTCCAGGCCGAAGGGGGGCTCGCCCCCCCGTACCCCGTCTCCCAGGGGTCACCGCCCTTTACCGCCTCGTGTCCAGGGCTTTGCCCCGTTGGTGGCTTGGGAGAGGAAGCCTGGTGCTCCATCTTGGGAAGCGCGGCCGCTCCGGGTTCACTTTCCTGGCCTTCGAGTCCCCTGACGGCCGCTCGCTGCCCGAGGGCTGAGACCCCGCCAGCGGGCTTCCCTCCTCCTCTAGCCGACCGGACTCCTCGCCCTTCCTCCGAGAAGCCGGTGACCCGTCCGCCGCCCCCGACGTCAGGGAGCCCGCTGTCCCTTGTCTTATTTCACTGGGCATAACGCTCCCAGGCCACCCGGTGCTAGCACTCCAAGGCCGCGTGGCATCCGCTGTACGCACCGCCCCCGCTTCGCCTCTGCCTTGACCTGGTTTTGGCCGCCGAACTGCTTCTGTGTTCCCGCCCTTCTAGTAGTGCTGCCGTGAGCACAGCGGCACAAATGCCTGACGAGTCCCTGCTTTTTCTGGGTGTATTTCTGGCAGTGGAATTGCTGGGTCACACGGTAGTCCTGAGTTGCCCTTTGTGAGGGACCCCACACTGCACAGCGTCTGCACCATCGCACGCCGCCCACAGCGCGTGGGTCCAGGTTCGCCACGTCCTTGGTTCTGGTTCTTTTTGAGGAGAGAGCGTGCACGTGAGCATGAGCCAGTTAGGGGCCGAGAGAGAGGGAGAGAGAGCCCCAAGCAGGCGCCCCGCTCCCCACGTGGGGCTCCATCGCTCGACCTGGGAGAGCGTGACCTGAGCCAAAATCAAGGGTCAGATGCTCAAGTGACTGAGCTGCCCAGGTGCCATGTGTGGTTTTTTATTTTTGTTTGGTTTTGTTTGAAAGCAGCTGTCCTAATGGTTGTGAAGTTATATCTCATTTGGTTTTGATTTCATTTTCCTAATGATTAATAACATTGAGTATCTTCTGATGTGCTTACTGGTCATCTGTATATCCCCTTTGGAGAGACGTCTGTTCAACTACTTTGCCCCTTTTAGAAAAAAAAATTTTTTTTGAGTTGTAAGTATTCTTTATATATTCTGGATACAAGTTCCTTATTGGATATGTAATTCACAAATATTTTCTTCCATTGCATGGGTTACTTTCTCACTCTGTTGATTGTGTTCTTTGAAACACAGAACTCTTTTTAAAATTTAATTTTTTCAGCTTTATTGAGATATTATTGACATATAACCTATTTAAGTTTAAGATGTACAATGTGATGACTTAATACACTTATATGTTGTGATGTGAGCACCACAGGAAGGCTAATTACACTTCCATCCTGCACAGTACTTTTTTTTTTTTTTTTTTTGATGGAGATAACATTCAAGATCTACTTTGTGGGGCGCCTGGGTGGCTCGGTCGGTTGAGCCTCCGACTTCGGCTCAGGTCAGATCTCACGTTTGTGGGTTCGAGCCCCGCGTCAGGCTCCATGCTGACAGCTAGCTCAGAGCCTGGAGCCTGCTTCCGGTTCTGTGTCTCCTTCTCTCTCTGCCTCTCCCCCTCTCATGCTCTGTCTCTCTCTGTATCAAAAATAAAACATAAAAAAAATTTTTTAAAAAGGATCGACTTTGTTTTAATGTTTATTTTTGAGAGAGAGCGCGCACGTGCTCATGAACAGGGGAGAGTGAGGAGGACAGAGGGTCCGAAGCAGGCTCTGTGCTGACAGCATCAAGCCTAACGTGTGGCCCGAACTCACGAATCGTGAGATCGTGACCTGAGCCAAAATCGGCCAACTGAGCCACCCAGGCACCCCAAGATCTACTCTCAACACCTTTCTTTTTTTCTTTTTTAAGTAAACCGTGCCCCCAACACGGGGCTTGAACTCATGACCCAGAAATCAAGAGCCGCACGCTCTGCTGACTGAGCCAGCCGGGTGCCTTGGCCACACTCAAGCGCATGGCACAGTACTGCTGATTCGTCACCATTCCGTAGATTAGGTATCAGAGCTTGTTCATCTCCCAGCTGGAGGTTTGGGCCTTTAACCAACATCTCCCCCACCCGACCCCACCCCCAGTGCTGGCAACTGCCATTCTACTCTGTTTCTAGAAATTTGGCTTTTTTGGACTCTACATATGAGTATTTGTCTTTCCCTGACTGATTTTCCTTAGCATCATGTGCTCAAGGTCTCCCTATGTCGCCGCACAAGGCAAGGTTTCCTCTTTTTATGGTAAATAATATTGTTGTGCATATACACCAGTGATCTTTACCCATTCATCTCTTGACGGACGCGTAGGCCGTCTTGGCCCCTGTGAGTCGTGGGGCTGTGAGCACGGGGTGAGGGGTCCCTTCCAGACACACGCCCGGAAGTGGACTGCTGGTCGTGTGGTGTTTCTGGTTTTAATGTTCTGCGTGACCTCCGCCTTGTTTTCCACCGGGACCACCCAGCTTGGCTCCCCTTCTGCACATCCTCACCAACGTGGGTCAGCCATTCTGGCAGGGGTGAGATGGTGTCTCATTGGGGTTTGACGTGCGTTTCCCTGATGACTGATGGTGAGCATCTTTTCATCTTCTTTAGAAGAATACATGTTCTAGTCCTCTATTATTTAATTGGGCTGTTTTGTTTCGTTTCTGTTTCTTGTTTTGCTGGTGAGCTGCATGAGTTTCGCATGTAGTTTGGGTACGAATCCCGTGTGACGTGGCAGTTTGCGAACACGTCCTGTTCTGTACGTCCCCTTTTCATTTTGCTGGTTGTTTCTTTTGCAGAAGCCTTTCAGTTTGACGTAGTTTCCCTTGTTTATTTTTGCCTTTGTTGCTTGCATATTTGGTGTCCTATCTAAAAAATAATTGCCAAGACCAATAATTTCAAAGAGCTTTTTTCCTAGAAACACAGAAGTTTAAAATTTTGACTCAGTCAGATTTGTCTATTTTCTCTTTGGTTGCTGTGTTTTTGTTCTCACATGTCCAGGGTGTTGACAAATCCCCTGTCCTGACCCTCTCCCTCCCTGTTCTCTGCTCAGAGTCTTACAGTTTTATCTCTCAGGTTTAGGTCTTTGATCCATCTTGAGTTAATTTTTGTGTAAGGGTTCAGTTTTCTCAGAAATTCTGTAGTAAGGGTATTCTGTTAGTTACTTGCCAATTGACTTGCTCCTTGAGAACCTAACATAGAAAGACTTGTGACAGATTGGCCTCAGACCCGCTTTCCTAAAGCCCCTGCCCCCACCTGGTCCTCAGCTCACCTGTTCGGAGCCCATCCCGTTCCTGGCCCGGGCTCTGGGTTCTGCCGTGTTCTCTCCACGCCTCGGGCACAAGGCAGGAACTTGGTCCCGGTCTGAGACCCACCCCCTCGCCGCCTCCTTTCCCGACTCTGTGTTCTCTATAGGGAGCACTTCAGTGTAGGCCCCCAGCTCTGTGTCCCAGGCGCCCCAGCACCCTCAGGCCACCCCTCTTACACCTGGGGTGTGTCCATGAAGCAGACCTGGCTCATGCTCGGGAGGGGACACCCACTCTGCTGTGACGTCACACAGCAAACCACCCCTGCCCTCTTGCCTCACTTCCCCTTCTGAGCTCACACTCCGGGCAGTGTTCTCACTCAGTGAGGGGGGCCGCTGGAGGGGACCCCGCGGGGCTGGGGGGACAAGCACGCACGTGCCAGTCAGAGACTCCCCCCCACCCCGGCACCTCCTGGCCCTGGATGGCCGGCCCACCACGCCTGTGCCCATGCCTGCAGCCCTGCCGGGTGCCCTGGCTGCAAACCCGGCCACTCTAAGGGCTGGGTCAGGACTGGGTGCATCCATCCCCCTCAAGCTCTGTCTGTGCTGATCTCCATTTCCCTGACCTCCCCTAACGCCGCTTCTGTCCCCAGGTCCCCCTGTGTTTATCTGTCAGAGCCCAGGAACCTCACGTAGCTTGCGGACTTGTGAGTGCTAGGAGTTTGGTTTCTGCAGGACACATCTGTCACGCAAACGATAGCGTTCTATCAACTGAGTGTGTAATGATGATAAGTACATACGTTTATTGGGCCCTTATCATGGGTGGGGCACTTTATCGGGTTTGTAAGATTAACTCACGTAACCGTTCGTAGGTTACTTATTCCGCTTTCACACCTGAAGGCACGGAGACGGACACCTGGTTAACTAACCCGATTGTGGAGGGAAGGGGTGAGGACTCTAACCCAGGGGAGGGATTTCAGAGGCTCCGCACAACCCCTGCACTGGACTGGCACGGGGTTTAAGGATTTTAGCATCTTGACATCAAATCACTATCTGTGTCAGAGCTCCCTCACAGCTGCTCCGCCGGGAGCATACGGAGCCCCACGGCCCATGTCCATCTTGACCTTGACCTCCTCAGTCAGTTCACATCCTCTCCCGTGATGCCCTGACCTGGACGCCTGGTTTACATTTGTGTCTCCCTCTCGCCCTAGACTTTGACCCTCACCACTTCTGGCACTGGAGCAGCTTTGGGGACTACGTGCAGTGCGTGCTGGCCTTCACAGGCGTGGCGGGCTACATCACCTACCTGTCCATCGACTCGGCCCTGTTCGTGGAGACCCTGGGCTTCCTGGCCGTGCTGACGGAGGCCATGCTGGGCGTGCCGCAGCTCTACCGCAACCACCGCCACCGGTCCACGGAAGGGATGAGGTAGGCGGGCGCGCCGCTCCCCCGGACCTACCTGCGGGCGCCAGTGTCTGCAGGTCGGGAGGAATCGAACGTGCACAGACCCGGCTGCCATATTTCAGTTATGTTTGTAAAGCCGCCGGGTGAAGGGCCGTTTAGGACGAACACGTTTGTCCTTTGACGCCTGGCTGTGTGAGCAGTCGTCAGCGTGGATCAGGCTGGGGGAGGCGGGGCCCTCTCTGAAGCAGGTGTGTGACACAGGGTCTGAGAGCCACTCTGGCAGGCTGGACCTGAAGCATGATAGTGGGAGGGGCGTGCTGAGCGCAGAAGGGGGGGCGCGACAGCTCTGGCCGCGGAGCAGGGAGGTGGCACTCGGGCAGGGGCTGCGTATTGTGGGTTTCACTCAGAAGCGGCTGTGTGTCATGGCAGCGCGGTTGCCATCTGGGTCTTCACATGGCCTCCAAGTGATGGGGGGCCAGTGGGGAGCAAGTCTTGAAGGCGATGGGTAGAGGCCGCCTCTGTCCTTTTCCGGCCCAATGAGAGTCACCTGTGGCCGTTGGAGTCCCAGGGTCCCCCTGGATTGGCTTGTTCAGAATCTTTGTCATTCCTACTAGTTGTTCCTCTAGCGCTTGGATGCTTCCTGTGTCGGGGAGCTCCCTCCCCACGCAGGCACTTACACCCGTGCAGGGCCCTGCTGGAGGCCCCGTGCTTGTACCTGAACCTCTCATGCCTTCCTCCCTGAGAGCCAAGCAGACCCTGGCCGCTCCCGTGTGAGGGAGCATCGCCGCCCCACCTCCCTGGGGCCTCTTCTTGCGCTCACCCCCCTCAGGTGCATTGGCTCCCTCTCCTGTGATGTGGTGTTTTAAATTTAAAATTTTTTAAATTTGTCTTTTTATATTGAGTTGTAGATGTCTTTATATACACTGGATACTGGAAGCTTGTCAGGTATATGATCTGCAAGTTTTTTCTCCTTTCCTGCGCATTGTCGGCATTTGCCTGATATTTGCCTTTTCAACACAAAAGATTTTAAATTGGATGAAGTCCAGTGTGTGTGTGTGTGTGTGTGTGTGTGTGTGTGTTGCTTATACTTTAGTTGTCATACACAAGAAGCCATTGTGTGACCCCAGGCCACAAAAACCTACTCTTTTAGGGTGTGTTTTGGGCGGATTTTGATGCGTGGGACGAGGGAGGGTCTGGGCCGGGTGGGGGGGGGAGGGAAGGCTGGCCTGCCTGGCACGTGGGCTGTGGGGGAGGCTTTCTGGACCGCTGGGCAGGGCGATGGTGAGGTGACAGGTGTCTTAGGAGTAGTTTGATAGGAAAAAATGCCGGAGCCAAGAATGAGGTAGTGGGAGCCGGGGTTAAAACCAGGGCCGGGGGCAGGGACCGACGTGGGGGGGGTGCGGGGGAGGAGGGCGTGGGGCCGCCAGAGGACCCCGGCTCGCAGGCTGCCAGCCTGAGCAGGAAGGACACGGCCTGGGACCCAGGAGGTGACCTGCTGGGCTTCCTGCACTGCTGGAGCCCTGGGCTGGTTGAGTCTCCTCCGTGTAGTAGGAGGGGTCAGGCTCTCCCTCGGGTGGGACCCCAGGACACCCCGGGCATGTGGAAGAGTGACAGCCCGACCTCTGCGGCTCGCCCCTCCCTCCCAGGGGCGCCACAGCTCACCGAAGGTCCTGGCAGTCCTGGGGCCGGGCCTGCACGGTCCTGGGGGGACGGCGTGAGCCTGTGGCATCAGAGCCCTTGCTGTCTGCACGGGTGTGTTCCTCCTCGATAAGCAGATCGCTTGGGATGGGGGGGGAGGTCTGTTCCTGCCCCAGGCCAGGCAGAAACAACATGGTTAATATTTGACCTAGACAGTGGCCATGGGGCCTCTGCAAGGCTGTCACATTCCTGACCCCAAGCCGTAGCGGACTCAAGGGCCAAGGCTGGGTGAGACGTCTGATCTGTGCAGCTAAAAATGTTCCTAACATCAGGTGACCTCACGTCTGAGCGGTGACCTCATGTCTGCATGTGCACCTGTGCACTCAGGGCCTGAGAGGCTCTGACAGGGCACGGCAGGGGTGGGGTGTCGCAGGGGCCTCGGGTCCTGGGACTGGCCTCTTCTGCCTGCCCCACAGGAAGTGCCGCCGTGGGGTCCCGCCTCACTCGAGCCACCCATGGGGGGAGGGGCCCGCTCCTGGCCAGGTGGCCTTCCGGAGGGCCTGGAGCTGTTAATGCGGGACCAGCACCCTCACCCCGGGCGTGGCCTGGCCCTGAGCTGCTGGGGACACAGGCACTTGGGGAGGTCCCGCCTGACCTCCGCCTGACCCCGCCGCCTGGGCCAGACCGGCTCTGTGGCTTGTTAGGCTTTCCTTGTGTTTCCAGGGGCGTCTCTCGGCCTCCTCCTAAACTTGGGGTATCTCCGGGGCAGGCTGCGCCTGGGGCTCTTAGTTCCGTAAAACGGAAGGAGCCTCTATTCCCGAGGACCCCTCGCCCCGCCGTTGCTTCCTTCCTGTTTTCATGGCAGAAACCTCGGTTGCTTTCGGAGCTTCTCCTTTAAGTACTTGCTTTGTGGGTGTGGGTTTTCCTTCGGAAAGTGCGGGGCTGTGAGTGTGGGGGGGGGCGCGGGGCGGGGGGGGG
>NC_043713.1:324378-330910 GCF_006229205.1 Suricata suricatta
AGTGTGGGGCGGGGGGGGGCGCGGGGCGGGGAGTGGGGGGCGGGGAGTGGGGGCAGGGAGTGGGGGCTGTGAGTGTGGGGGGGCGGGGCGGGGAGTGGGGGCAGGGAGTGGGGGCTGTGAGTGTGGGGCAGGGCGGGGCACGGGATGCGGGGCTTGGGGGCGGGGAGTGTGGGCTGTGAGCGGCCCCACTCGGGCCGCCGGCCCTTCCGCGGCGCAGCTCACGCCAGGCGGCTGGTGCCTGCGGCCTCTGGTGGCCCAGCCAGGCCCGTCAGCGCTGACCCCTGTTCACACCGCTTCTCGCACTCGGCTCCTCACTGTGGTGGGTCCCTCACCTCCACGATCCGCCCCCCCCGCTTCTAAGGGTGTCGTTAGCCCGAGTCCCTGCCCAGCAGCCCCGCTGAGGCCCCGAGCCGGGACGCGGAGTCACCCAGAGGCTGGCATCCCCGGCCGGAGCTCCTGCCCAGGACGGCTCAGACAGCGGGAGAGGACTGGGAACTGGAGGGTTTGATTAGCGCCGGCGGCAGAGCCTCCAGGAGGTGTCACAGCAGCGGTCGCTGTCCTCCTGCTCCCAGCCACACTGCCCGGGGTGGACTGGATCAGAGGGCCGCAGGGACCGGCTGGGAAGGCGGCCGGCAGTGGGACGCAGACCCAAACTCCCGGTCTCGGGTCTCCTCCCCGAGGCTGCGCGGGGCAAGCCCATCCTCCCCGAGCGGCTGCAGGCCTGGGCGGAATGCCGGGAGCGGCCGTGGGGACGCGGGAAAGTCGGCGGTGCGGGCAGGTCGAGGGCAGGAAACCGCAGCTTGCCGCATTCATGGCTGACGGGAGTTCTGGTTCCCGTCCGTCTCTGCGAGCCTGGAGCTCGGCCTGGGCCCTGGGCAGGGCAGAAGGAGCTCCAAGAGGAGCCTCTTCCAGGGTCCCGGCTGGGACGGGCCCCTCCAGGGCAGCGGGAGGCGCCCCCAGGCGGTTGGTGTTGATGTTTTGGCCTTGCTCTTACATCCTGTCCCCAGGCAAGTCCCAGTCCTGAGGGCCATCTCAGAGCTGGGGCCTTGTGAGTGGTGGCTGCACAGAGCAGAGGGGAGTCCTGAGGCGTCTCCCTCCCCCTCCCACCATGTGGACCTGATCTGCGACACCAAAGCCCTGGCTCTCCAGCCCGAGGACCCGGGAAATGAGTGTCCCCGAGGCACAGAGTCAGGAAGATGGACAGGGACATCTTGGGACAGGGATTCTGCAAAGGTGCACGTGACTCCTGGGATCACGCCAAGCTATGCATCGTGGACTTGGCCCTGACCTACCTCCCAAAGGCGCTGAAAACCGAATGGTGGGGAGGATCGCCACCCACGTCCCAGCCCAGCCCCTGAGTGCTGCACGGGCCGGACCCCGGGGGCTCTGCAGAGGCCTTGGAGACTGAGCTGCATTGACCTGCAAGCCCGCGTCAGCGGCTCTTAGGCCACAGAACCCGGCGTTCTCCGCAGGGTTCAGCCAGGCATACGGGCTCATACGCTAAAAACGTCCATGAAACAAACCAAAATTACCCAACATAGGAAGAGTCGAGAAGATCTCAGCAGCTGCCCCGGGACACGGGACCCAGCCGACAGAGGCGTCACTGGGAGCCACGCCGGAGCGCGTGCGAGGGCCCTCCGGAGAGGGCCTCTCAGCAAAGACAGGGGAGCCATGAGGAAGAACCAAATAGAAAAGTTGTAAATTAATAAATATAGAAAGCCAAATAAAAATGTACTCCATGAGTTCAGCAGCAGAATGAAAATAACAGGGAAAGAGTCTGTGAACCTGAAGACAGATCGATACAAATCATACAATCTCAACAGCAGAGAAAAACTGGGGGTAGAAACCGATGCAGGGACGTTACCAAGAGATCTAACACTGATGTCGTCTGAGTCTAGAAGAGAGGCGTCCAGAGCGGACAAAAATAGCTAAAGAAATAATGGCTGAAAACTTTCCAAATTTGATGTTTGATAAACTCAGATTTCAGACATTCGGCAAATCCTAAACATGTATCACATCACAATCTGCTAAAAACCAAAGTTAAATGTTGAAAGCAGCCAGAAAAAGATCTGTTATATATAATAAATCTGGATTTTCAAAATTCAGAATTAGTTATCAGCTAACTCAGAACAAACATTTTGAAATACTACGTGAGCCAGCGCTGCAGGCCAAGTAGGATGTACCGTGGGCTGTTTTGGATGCAGCGTGCGCGCCCACGGACAAGCTGGATGGAGCTCGGCCTCAGGCCATTTTCCCAGCTACCGTCCCGAGAAACCTCAGGCAGCCATGGGAGGAAAGGTCGGGAGAGTTCTCTGCTTCCGCTCGGGTCTGCACGGCCAGGGTGGCACGTCCGTGGGCAGAGGAGGGGACCGGGACCGGGAGCAGTGTCTGAGCCCCTCCTGCACCTGTGCCTGGAGGTCCGGGAGGTGGGGCTCCTCGCTCCGGTTCTGTCGGTGTGAACCCGCCTAGGGCTCAGAGGTTGTCCAGGCACCAGGGCTCCGGGGCGGAGCTGTGGCCACTTCCAAGAGCTCAGCGCTGCCTTTCCCTCGACATAAGTTCTCCTTGGCCTGGTGTTTGCAGCTCGGACGTGCGTCCTGGCTGCTTGGGGGCCTTCCCCCTCCTTCCTGCGGGCTGGTGGCGGTCTGGTTTCATTAGCTGTGAAAGGCTCAGCCTGCTGGCCGGGACGGTCTGACGGGAACATCGTGTACGCGGGAGAACGGCGGTAGCGGCGGTGCGGGCTCATGCTCGGCCAGCCGGGCCCGATGCTGTGCGTGTGGAATGTGGGCCGTGAGTGACAGTTCCCACTTCACTCGCCAAGGCGCCCTGTCCCCCTGCAGACTGATCTGGGGTGTTGGAAGGGGGGTTGGTGACTGTGACCAGAAATGGAACCACCCGCCAGTGACCCTCCGTGTGAGGGGGTCTGGCCAGGCAGCTCCTGCTTTGTCTCTTGGGTGCAGACTGGAGCCCCCATGGCCAGGATGGGGAAGCTTAGGGTGAGACGGCCACCTCTCCTGGCAGGGCTCCGGTGGCTGACGTCCTGGAGCTGTGGCTGCTAGCCCTGTGGCATGGGGAGGGCTGGCCTCCCCTGTCCTGGGGCCCCAGGGGGTCTCCCGCAGACGTGCCTGCAGCCAGGAGCCATGGGCTGCCTGTGAGGCTGTGTGGGCCCCGCCCCCGCGCCCACCTTTCCCTGCCCTAGACAGCTGCGTGTCGGGCCTTCCTGTCCCCGAGCCTGTGCATGCGGTGGCCTCATGGTGAGGATGGGACGGATGGGAGGGACAGGTTGTGAGCTGAGTGTTCCCTGACCCTCTGTCTGCTGTGCCCCCAACCCCGTTTTGTGTCCTGGCCTCCTGGTTTACACCCTAACCCCTGGCTTGTGTCTCCGCAGCATCAAGATGGTGCTCATGTGGACAAGTGGGGACACCTTCAAGACTGCCTACTTCCTGCTGAATGGCGCACCCCTGCAGTTCTCTGTGTGTGGCCTGCTGCAGGTGCTGGTGGACCTGGCCATCCTGGGACAGGCCTATGCGTTCGCCCGCCACCCCCTGAAGCCGGCCCCCCACGCGGCGCACTCCGCCAGTGCCAAGGCCCTCTGAGGGTGCCGGGAGGACAAGGGCGTGTGGCCTCCAGCCGTAGGCCCGGCCCGGCCACCCGGCCTCCCTGTCTGGGGCGGGCAGGCACCGTGGCCCACGGAAGTGTCTCGGCCGCCGGGATCTCCGTCAGCCTCTGTGGGTCTGGGGTGGGGCGGGGAGGGGCTTTGTGCTCGCTCGTCCTGAGGATGAGCCCGTGGGCTCCACGGCCAAGGGCTGGGCTGCGACTGTTTTCAAGGTGACAGAAAAGCAAGTGTTCTCTTCTTTCCTCTCCCAAAACACCTATTTGGGGCCTGGAATGTGCTCACCACCCAGGGAAAGGTAGCCCTGGGCTGTGACAGGACAGGGGACAGGGAGCCCCTCCGGGCCTCAGTCTGCAGGAGATGCGAATGAGCGGGCAGCCCGGGCCTGGGAGGCCCTCCGGAGGGGTGGGATTGGGGAGCACGAATGAGAAGCGGCACCAGGAGAGCCCAGGGTCCTGGCGCAGAACCACGTCTCCCGAGGGCCCGGGCGTGGAGAGCGCACCTGACACGGACGGCGAGGCAGCTGCAGGACACACGTGACGAGCGGTCCTGGTGATCTGGCCGCGGTCAGCCTCGTCAGGGCCGCTTGGTGCCGCTGCCTCGTGGGCCTCAGGACTCGGCCGACAGCTCGGCAGTGGGGACTGAGCTGTCCCCCGGGCCACCTGGGCCTCCCGGCTATGCCGGCCTCTTCCTGGGAGGCGCCAGCGTGGACCCTGCTGGGGCTCAGGGCCATGATGGGTGCAGGTGGTCCACGTGTGCTCCCAGGGAAACCAAGGGCCCACCACCAGGTCCCCCGAGGAGGGCTGCCCTGCAGGGCACTTCCCCTCTGCTCTGGGGACACAGCCTGCCATCTTCCAGGACGGGGAGGCAGTGTGCAGGTCAGGAGTGGGGACACGTGCGGTGGGGGTCCCTGCTGCTGAGCCAGTCCCACACCCACAGTCTGAGCTCTCGGGCCTGGCGTGCCCTTCCAGGGCGGGGGACCGGCCCGGGCGTGGGGTCCCCGCCCGCCACCCTCCTGGCCCCCACGCCCCTACACCGGCTGCACCGGGGGCTGCGGGGCTGATTCTGCCGCCCCATGGGTTTCCTCCCTTCACTTTCACAGGAGCAACTCGGCTGTGCCCAGCAGCCTTGGGCAAGTGCCCAGGCCCCCAGGGTCTGAGTGTTCTGGATGCTTCCGTGTGGCTTCCCCTCTGCTGGGTGGGCGGGGGAGGGGGGGGCAGCTCTGTGGGGCGGTGCTAGGGCCAGTGGTGTCTGCTGTTCAGGGCGTTTCCTCCTCCCGAGTTTTCCTCAGAACCTCCTGCTCCAGTGAGGGTCCTGCGGGGGGTCGGCCTGTAAGGGGGCTTGGACATGTTTACTTTATGCAAATGAAGGGAGAGATCTGTAGCAGCAGTTGCCTCCAAATTAAGACGTCACCGACCGACCGCATCGGCGGCGACCGACCGACTGCGCCCCGCTGGGCGACTGTCAGCGTGGTGACTGTCAATCAATAAACCGCTCGCAATCCAGTGTGGCCTCGTGAATGGAGTCGGGAGTGAGGGCCCCGTGACGTCACCCCCGGGCTCCAGGGAAGGGTGGGTGGCTCCCCGTGAGACCCGGCCGCTTGCTCAGGCAGCCCCTCCCCAGCCTGGACCGGGGACCTGACCCCGGAAGGCTTCCAAAGGGTGGGACGTGTCTGGTTTCCGGCCAATGGCTGTGTTCCAAGAATCAGCGACAGTTCCGCTTGGCAAGTAGGGATGGAGCTGTTTGCACTGAGCAGTTTTCTTTCTTTTCTCGGAGGCCATTTACATTTAGGGGCAAGATATAAAAAATATCAAAAAGATACACAAAGTGGAAATACATGAAAGTGAAATTCTACGTTTCTGGATGAGTTGCCCCCGCCCTGGCCTGCGTGCGTCTGTCTGGGGCTGATCTGAGGTGGTGACACTGGTGTGGTGACATCGGCGTGGACCTCGCTCAGGCGTCCCTCCAGCGTGGACCCTGGGGTCCACTTACACAGGACAACAGTCCTGCTTGGCGGTGGATTTTTATTTTCCTTCTGATAATATGTTAATTCAAATTAACTTTTAATTAAATTTTAATGCATGCAGTAAAAATTTCGACAGTAAAATATACAAAGGCGTCTTTTTTTGTGAACCCATCTCTGTTCCTGAAAACTCACCTGCGGCCTCTTTCTGTGGCTCCACTAACGAGCAGGGAGGTGACACGGAGAGCACGCGTGTCCCCTGAGGAGTCTGTGGACACACCTCCCGGAGCAGAGAGCCGCTGGCCGACAGCAGGTGCCCTGAGCTTGGACACTGTTGTTAACGGCCCCACCAGAAGGGGCCTCTGATTATAAACAGACGGAGGTCACCGTCCACAGCCTCAGGCCTCCCGTGGGTCTTCATGGCTCTTCCTCTGTGGGGACAGCATTTGGAAAGGGGCGCAGTCCGGCGACGCTGCTGCGGCTCTGGGGCGAGTGCCAGGGTGCGTCCCCTTCGCATGGGCCTCTGCCAGCTCACAGCTGCGCTCTGGGGCTGCTTTGGCTGTCCCGGTCTCCGGCTGGCCAAGGACTGGAGTGTGTGTTGTGTGTGTGTGTGTGTGTACGCACGCGTGTGCGTGTGCTGCGTTTTCCCCAAAAGTAAGTAGTGTAGGAATTTTTTTGGCAGCAAGTGTGGGGGAGGGTTTCAGACTCCCAACACTGATGGTGGGGCTTTTCCGTCCTGGGGCCACCGCGTTCAGTCCACACTGTTCTCCAGGTCTTCCAGAAGCACCGTCCAGCCAGGGTGGGTGGGGGGAGTGGGCAGGCAGGATGGAGGTGGGGGGAGCAGGTGGGGGGATTGGGGGAGTGGGGATGGAGGTGGGTGTGAGGCAGCAGGCAGGTGGGACAGGGGTGGGGGCAGGATGCAGATGCGAGGGGAGGCAGGTGGGGGGATTAGGAGGGTG
>NC_043713.1:331010-334616 GCF_006229205.1 Suricata suricatta
TTTTGGCAGCAAGTGTGGGGGAGGGTTTCAGACTCCCAACACTGATGGTGGGGCTTTTCCGTCCTGGGGCCACCGCGTTCAGTCCACACTGTTCTCCAGGTCTTCCAGAAGCACCGTCCAACCAGGGTGGGTGGGGGGAGTGGGCAGGCAGGATGGAGGTGGGGGGAGCAGGTGGGGGGATTGGGGGAGTGGGGATGGAGGTGGGTGTGAGGCAGCAGGCAGGTGGGACGGGTGGGGGCAGGATGCAGATGCGAGGGGAGGCAGGTGGGGGGATTAGGAGGGTGGGTGTGGGGCAGCGGGCGGGCTGGGCTACGGGCAGGTGCTCAGGGACCAGAGGGAAGGGGCTGCACCCTCACAAAGCAGCCCTGGGGGCAAGGGGAGTGTTTGGTGGTTCTCGGAACCAGGCCAGAACCAGGCGGGCTGGGGAACGGAGACCTGCTGATCTGGGACAACTCACTGACCAGCGATCGTAACCCGGCGTCAGAGCCTGCCTCCCGAGCCTGTGATACTTCGGGAACGGAGCACAGCTCTCCGAATAATTCTGGAGGTTGCAACGGCCACGTTTCCAAACTGTCTCCCCCCCCACCCCTGCATTGCCCTTAAACAGATTGGTAACTTCAGCCTCACGTGCAGGGATCACACAATTCTGTCCTACAGCAGGTGTTTCAGTACAGACTTCATCAGAGTGTGTGGGAGGCAGCTGGGGACCTGGTGAATTCCTGGTCCTCGGCCCAGATGGGGTGAGGTCAGGCCAGCGGAGGCCTGCCTGCAGCCCAGCCAGAGGAGCTTGGGCTGGTGGGAGGGATGGCGATGGGCTTGGGGGAGGGGAAAGCAAACCAGGGGCTCGGTGGGAAATGCGCACCTCACTTCTCATAATGGCTGACAGGAGCCCCTCCTTCCTGGGACCTGGGGTGCTCCGTGGGCTCTCCTAGTCTTGGGGTGGGCTCCTGGGCACCCACAGAACCGCAGCCCAGGGCAAGGAGGATAGGGGACAGATCCCTCAGGTCGTCATTTGGAAAGAGGAGTCCTTGAAGGGACACGGAGTATTTCTGGAGATCTTCCTGGTGACAGTCCGTCCTTGAGCCCTATGCACAGGGAAAAGCAGTTTGCCCCTGGGGCTCATCAGCGACGCCAGATGAGGAGCAGGGGGTGGTAGGCACCCTGCGTGTGGCCTCCGTGGGTGGGGCCCCCTCCGGCACCAGCGGCCAGCTACGTCACCCTGGTATCAAGCTTGCTGCTTGCTCCTGAGCAAGACCCAACGCTGTCACTGCAAGAGCACTGTCATCTTGGTGTGTTTGTGGGTCCTCGGGCCCCATCCTGTGGGGGTTCAGCTCACATGGCACATCAGGAAGAAGCAGGGCTAAGCCTTCAGGTCCAGTCTGCCTAGAGCCTGCACTCAGGTGGGCTCCCCTGGCCCCCAGGTCCCTGCCCTTTCTCCTGGCAGACCCCTGCTGGCCTCTGCTTGAGGTATGTGGACCCAGGAAGGAAGGAGCAGGCAGCTTGCCCCAGGGAGGGGCTGGGGTCCCAGGGAGGGGTTGGGTCCCAGGATGGGGCCCATGCCCCAGGGAGGAGATTGGGTCCCAGGGAGGGGCTTGGGCCCCAGGGAGGGGCTGGGGTCCCTGGGTCCCCAGGGAGGAGCTTGGGTCCCAGGGAGGGGACGGGCCCCAGGGAGGAGCTTGGGCCCCAGGGAGAAGCTCAGGGCCAGGGAGGGGCTGGGGTCCCAGGGAGGAGATTGGGTCCCAGGGAGGAGATCGGGTCCCAGGGAGGGGCTGGGGTCCCAGGGAGGGGACGGGCCCCAGGGAGGGGCTGGGGTCCCTGGGTCCCCAGAGACGAGCTTGGGTCCCAGGGAGGGGACGGACCCCAGGGAGGAAATCGGGTCCCAGGGAGGGGCTCGGACCCCAGGGAGGGGCTGGGGTCCCAGGGAGGGGACGGGCCCCAGGGAGGGGCTTGGGCTGGGTGGGCAGGTGTCAGGCTAGGTGTCTGCTGTGGACAGAGCATGTCCCCCCTTGATACAAGGGGACCTTCCTGCCTCCGCGAGCTCATGTGAGCATCCATGGGAGAACAGACAGTGGGAGACAGCCTTCATCTGCATGTGGTTTCGGGATCCTTGGCTCATTCTGATCCCAGAAAAGTTCTGGTTGCTGGTAGGACCGTTATTTCAGCCTCCCTACTCCCCACCGCCCTTGTCCACTTGACACTGACCTATAGACCCAAGCAGTGGAGCCCAGGTACTTTTGAGTGTGTGAAGGCGAGCCTGGGAGTGAGGAGGAAGCAGGGCAGGGGAAACGGAGTCTGTCATGAAGGCAGTCCAGCCCGCCCCAGAGCTGGGGCTTCCTGTGTAAACCCTGCCCCAGGGTTCTGTTCCAGCCCGGTTCCCCGAGAATGGCCAGCCCCCTGGGGGTCACAGTGCAGTTGCAGATTTAGGGACGGGCTCTCTGCTGTGGAATTCACAGGTGCAAGGGCTCTGTCCAGGCAGGGGTGCCCTGCTATCTGCACCTACTGGCTTCCCTGTGATCACAGGAAACCCCTTCCTGGCCTGGGCGCCCCTGTGCCGGGGCAGCTGCCGGCGCTGCCCACAGGAACTCAGCAGGGCCACGTGGGAGAGGTGGCACTCTGTATTGACTGCAGTAGCATCTTAGGCAACATCCCCCGAGCTAGGGCCCCACCGCAGCCCCACTGCAGCCTCTCCTGGCTCTGGCCTCACACCAGGGCCCCTGCCAAAGGGTGGGTGAGGGTGTCAGCAGGGCCCTGGAGGGGGTGCTGCGGGCAATCCTCCTGATAGGCCCGTGGCCACAGTCTCCAGTGTCATGGCCTGACTCATTAATGAAAAAGTACAAAGTAACGTGCTTTGGAAAGTTCCATTCCTTCATGGTGAGAGCTGAAACAGGCTCATGCTTTGGTGAGGACAGGCTTCCAGCAGCCGCACACCGAGGCCCCTTCCCCCATCGCCCCTTAGAGAACAAGGGAATGTTCCTGAGGCTTCTCGGAGGGTAAGGACGTCCAAGGCCAGCAGAAAGGGCAGAAAAACATGCAGACCTTGAGCTTTGCAGAGCCATTTTCAGGGGAGAACCTGTGAGTAGGAGTCCAGCAAGACCCCCAGGCAGCTAGGTAGGGCCAGGGGAGGGAGGTCAGAGGCAGGGCTGGGACACTCCATCTTCCGCTTCCGTGGGTGGCCTGTGGATGTCACACCTTTGCCCCTGTCCCGTGTCAGGGATGGAGGCTTCAGAGGGGCTCCTTCACGGTGGGGCAGGCCCATGGCCGGGGGGGGGGGGGGCACGGCAGGAGCAGGAAGGGTCTGTCCCCAGTGCCACCCCTGGACCCCCTGCGGCCGGCTGCTCCTCCGGAACTGCTCCCTAGCCCCCCACCCCTCCAGCCACGGAGCCTACTGGCATTTGCTGCGGGCTTGGAGTTTCTGGGCCGGGGAGTCCGAGCTCCGAAGGGAAGGAGGAAAGCGGACGGGAACGACCTGGCCGGAAGCGCTTTTCACCGGCACCTCCGAGTCCCGCCGCGGTCAGGGCCGCGCTGGCCGAGCGACATGCAGTGGACGGGCCGAGGGCGCCGCGCGCTCTCCCGGGCGGAGGCCGGGCCCCCGGGTCGCGCGGCGGG
>NC_043713.1:334716-340485 GCF_006229205.1 Suricata suricatta
GCCCGCCGCCAGCCCCACGAGCAGCGACACGTAGAAGGGCAGGACGGCCAGGATGTCGATGATGTTGAGCGGGGTCCGCAGGAAGGCGCACTTGCTCTCGGCCCGCAGCGAGCGCAGCAGGAACTCGAAGGAGAACCAGGCCACGCACACCGTCTCCAGCACGAAGAGGCTGCGGCACTTGCGGGAGCACTCGCCCTGCGGAGGAGAGGGGGCGGGGGTCACGCCCGGGCGGCCCTTCCCGGCCCGACGCCGACCTCGCGGGTGCGTCGCGGAGCGGGGCGGGGGGGAGGGGGTGGGGAGCGGTCCCCGAGTAGAAGGATCCCGCGGGAGGCTGGCTTCCAGCCCGGGAGGCGCCTGCGCGCCTCGGAGCGTCATTAAAGCCTTTGTAAACGCGCCCCGGGGCAAACGGCAGATGAAACCTCTGTTCAAGAAAATCTAGGAAAATTCATTTCAAAAGGGGAGAGAAATACCCCCTCCCCACCCCCAGCTCAGCGAGGAGACCCCAGGCTCCAGCACGACGGGGCTCCCCGGGCTCCGCCGTCCCTGGGTCACTGGAGGAGTGCACTTGAGAAGAGGGGTGCCTTCTCCCTGGGCTTGCGGGGGCGGTTCCGGGCCGGGAGAGGCAGCCAGCCGCCGCTCCGCGCCCACCCTCCCCTCCGGCACTGTCCCCATTCCCCACTCCGGAGCCCCAGCGCAGGGCCGGGCAGAAGCAGGCTCCTAAAACAGCGCATTTCTTGCACAGACTTCCTTTGTACGCGGTCAGGAGAAGTTCTACCCTAAAGGTGTTTCTCCAGATCGGTGCAGGCGGTAGTGAAGGAAAATGGGAGGGCATTTTGTGGGCGTCCCCAGGCGGGGCCTCCCAGCGGGGCAGCGTCAGGGGCTAAGCACTGTGCGTGCAGGTGCACGCGCCGATGTGTGTGTACGTGTGTGGAGGGGCAAGAATATACTGCACCAAAATAATCCAGCCAATCACTAAACAGACAGACAAATAATAGTAGCGAGCCCTGAACAAACGGGGTGGGCGTTGCCCACTGTTGCTACAGTGTGCTATGTGAAATGCCCAGTTTCCGATTAAAAAATCACAGGTCAAGCAATGAAACAGTAAAGTATGATCCATACATCAGAAAAAAATCAGGCAACAGAGACTGAGTTTGAAGAGTACCAGACTCAGCGTTTTCAGAGGAGCCGTCACCAACGTGCTCACAGAGCCAGAGGCAGATGCAAGAAGTGGAAGATGTGGTGACTGATTCATCGCGTCGAATGGAGACTATCAATACGGGGAAGCTTTTTAACCACGTGGAGATTCTGGAGCTGGAAAGTACAGTAGATTCACGGGAGGAGCGCCACAGCAGATGCCAACTGTCAGAACGAACTGGTGAACTAGAAGACAGTGTGCCCAGCTGAGAGAAGGGGAACCAAGGAGAGTCGCAGAAATGCGGGGCGTGTTTGCGAAACGCCAGTGCCGGAAGGAGCGGGGAGAGGAAGGAGACACACATTTGAAGAAATAATGGCTGAGAACTCACCGGGTCTACTGAACCACAGTGGCCTGTACATCCAGGGAGCTCCATGAGCCACAAGCAGGCTAAACGCAGCCCCCCCCCCCCCCCGCCCCGCATTGCGCGAGGATCTGATGCCCAGGGCAGGGGCGACCAGGGTGTCCTCGTGAGGTGACTCTGACGAGGCTAACTCTCAGCAGAGGCAGCACAGGCCAGACGGCCGCTGGGAAGCTTGGTCGAAGCGCTCAGGAAAGACGGCTCTCAAGAATCCCGTGCCTGGCAAAGCTGTCATTCAAGCGTGAGGGTGAAATACAGACTTTCCCAGAGAAGCAAGAGCTGAAAGAATCTGTTTCTAGCACAGCTGCCCTGCCAAAAATTCAAATGGATGCTCTTTAGGCTGAAGATCCCAGTCTTCATGACTTGGATCTGGCAAAACATTCGTAGAGATGACACCAAACACATGAGCAAGCAAGACGAAATAAATACACTTGATCAAGATTTAAAACTCCTAGGGCGCCTGGATGGCTCAGTCTATTAAGCATCTTACTTTGGCTCAGGTCATGATCTCACATTCTGTGGGTTTGAGCCCTGCATCGGGCTCTGGGCTGACAGCTCAGAGCCTGGAGCTGCTTAAAGTTCTGTTTCTCCCTCTCTCTGTCCTTCCCTCGCTCATGCTCTGTCTCTCTCAAAAAAAAAAAAACCAAAACACTAAAAATTTAAAAAAAAAAAAAAGGATTTAAAACTCCTGGCTTCGAAGGGCACTGTGTGGCCTGAGTTGTTTCTCTTCAAAAGGCACATGTTGAAGCCCTGACGCACAGCACCTAAGACGGCAACTGTACTTGCACACGGGTCTTTTTAAAAATAAATTTTTTTTTTTGGTATTTTTGAGTAAGAGGGAGAGAGAGCATGCATGTGTGAGTGGGGGAGGGGCGGAGGGAGCAGATGATCCGAAGCAGGCCGACAGCCCTGAGGCCCATGCGGGGCTCGACCTCATGGACCGTAAGAGCATGACCTGAGCCAAACTCGGACACCCAACCGAATGAGCCCCCCAGATGCCCCTGGACAGAGAGTCTTTAAGTAGGTGACTCAAGTTCCATAGGACCATGAGGACGGCCCAATGGAACATGACTGATGTCTCTATAGAAAGAGGAGATCAGGACACAGTCACACGCAGAGGACATTGGACAAAGAGTCTCTACACACCACAGAGAGGCCTCGCGACAACCCAGTGCCGCCGACACCTTGCCCTCAGACCTCCCGCCTCCAGACCGGTGAGAAAATACATTTCTGGTGTTTAAGCCACGTGCTCTGTGGTCCTTTGTTTCGGCTAACACAGGCACCGTCTGGAAGTAAAAGATGACCCACGGAACAGGGGAAACTGTTTGCAAATCATACATCTGGCAAAGGGCTTGTATCTAGAATACAAAAATAATTCCTACAACTCAACAATTAAAAACCCCAATTAAAAGATGGGCAAAGGAATGGACATTTCTCTGAAAAAGATACACAAGCAGCCCAGAAGCCTGTGAAAAGATGCTCCAATCATTAATCATCAGGGAAATGCAAATCTAAACCACCAAGAGCTACCACCCCCCGCCCCCGCAGGACGGCTGGAATGAAACCCCGCGAGTGTTGGGGGGCGTGGAGGAAAGGGGGCCCCTCCCACAGCTGGCGCGGCGTGACACAGTCCAGCTACTCTGGAAAAAAGTCTAGCAGTTCCTCAGACAGCTAAACATGGCATTGCCACATGACCCAGCGACTCCACCCCTGAGCCTGTGTCCAAGAGAAGTGACACGTGTCCACACAAAACCTTGCACCGGTGTTCGCCACGGGTGAGGCATGAGCTGACCCAAATGTCCACCAGCGATTAAAGGACAAACACAATGTGGTGATTCCGCACAATGGGCACCGCCGGGCCGTCAGAAGGGACGAGTACGGACTGGCGTGTGACACGGACACCAGCCACCAGGGGCCTGTGTCCGATGCTGCTCTCGCCGGAGCCCGGGACACAGAATGGATAAAGACAAAGTTAGTGGCTGCGCAGGGCTGTGGGGGGAGGGGGAGGGAGGGGGGTGATGGCCCAGGCCTCTCTTGGGGTGATGGACGTGTTCTGAAATCAGAAGTGGTGACGGCCGCAGCGCTGTGCCTGCGGAAGACTCCAGATGGCTCACTCTCAGTGCACGGACTGGTGTGTGAATACACGTCCGTGACGCTATCCTGAAGGAACGCTTACTCGCTAGGCACACCGGAGTGTGTGGCCGGCCGACTGTGGAAGGTGAGTGGGGACAGCAGTCCACCACGATGCCGTGGGGTCCCAGTGCGGGGCTTTCAGGGGCATCTGCTGACAAGACAGAAGGCAGAGAATGTGCAGACCTTTGCAAACGCCCCTGCCGGTGGGCCTTGGTCTGGCCCTGTCTTACCTTTGACCCTGAACCCCCACCTGGGTGAACCCCCTCCCTGGAGGCTGGAGAGAACAGCCAGACTCAGCTGGTGCGGCATGCTCTCACGGACCCACCCCACGCTGGCGGTGAGAGGGCCGGGGGGGCCTCGTGCTGTCCCCACTGGCTCCCGTCCCTCACGCTTGCCCAGCTCCTGAGTCCTCTCGGGGGCCTGTCGTGGCGAGCTTCCGTCACCCACAGACAGCAGCTCAAGGACCCGCCTGGTGCTTCAAATGGAGGACAGATGGTGGCTTGCAATCAGTTTTTATGCACTGCAAACATTTATCACAGCATTGACCTTGGCATGTGGAGGGCCAGCGGGGCGTGGTACCCCACAGGGCTTCTCCCTAAGTCCTGTCTTGTGTGTCCAGGGCCAGGCGCCGATTCATCATGAGTGTTCAAGGCACCCGAGGCAAACGGGGCTCCTGCAAACCTGTCTCCACTCTGCACTCCCAGCCGGAGGCTCTGCGCCGGGGGGCGCGTGTGCACCCAGCCCCGTCCAGCCTCCCCGTTAACAGGCTGTCAAGAGCCGGCTCCTCACTCCTCAGCCGCCTCATTAATCATCGTCTCTGTTTTGTGTCTGGAAATACTGGCCACGTGCTTGCTTCTTCTGACGTCCACGTGCCTACCTGCAGGTGCACAGCTCAGGGGAAATCCTCTGAACCCAGCTTGGCAGGTCTGTTCCCAGGCAGAGGCTGTGGTGCCTCCGCCCAGATGAAGGGGTTTTCCGACTCTCTCCCGGGTGCAGGTCCCTGGTCGAGGATCTTCAATGGCCCACCTTCCCAAGAGGCTTCGTCCTCCCAGGGCTGGGGGTGTCCTAGCCAGTCCAGAGGCTTCCGCAGGGTCACCGGCCCATCCTGGCTAGAGCGGGCAGCTAGGTCATTGCAGGTGCTGACTGTGCGCCGGTTCCAGAAACTCCAGTGGCGTCTCTGCTGCCTTTGATTTAAAGAAGCAGGGGCTGTGGCCTGACTGGAGGGGCCAGCCTGTTTGTGGACAGGGGTCCTGAGTATGTCCAGTCTGGTCCTGGGTCGGCCCCTGTGCCTGTGTCCCCCTGTCGCACGAGAGAGCAGAGCTGGCTCTGATACGTCCCAGGGATTAGGGGCTGCTGTGTGTGGAGAGCCCCAGGGCTCCAGTCCCAGCCATGCCCTGGGGTGCTCTGGCCTGTCCACTGCTCCCCCTGCCAGCCTCACCCTTCAGACGGGGCCCCTGGGGAACACCAGCAAGGTGGGGACATCACCCACTTGGTTCCCGGAGCTGGGAGGGGGTGGGTGCCGGCTGCTCCCCCTCCCCTTGCAGATGGTGCCTCAGGGCGGGCCCTGCTCACACTCACCCTGTGGCCTCTGGCGGGCCACAGAGCCTGGCAGGAGGGCACTGGAGGGGCAAGGCCTGAGGACAGTCTACAGCAATTGGGCGCAGAGACATAGCCAGGGCATCTGCCGCTCACTCTTCCAGAAGGTTCCTCAGGACCAGGGCCAGCTCTCATTTGTTTTCCACAGGACTCCTGTCCCAGGGGTACAGAATTCAGCACCACCCCAGCTGCGCTGACCATGGCCCCTGTCTGGTTGTCCCACATGCCCCGTCAGGTCTCCCCAGCGCTGCTCCATGCCAGCGGGCGCTCACTGGGGCTCCTTCCTTCTGGAACCACTCTGCCCCCAGGTTGTGTGGGTATAGGGGGGAGTTTGGTCCCAGCTTTTTGTGATGCTTATATATCCCCATGGCAGTTAGGTCAAGGCCAGTTGTGCTGGGCTCTGCTTCCTGAACCTCAGGGGCCAGGTGAGCCTGGGGACGTATACCCCCAGGATGGGGTCCCACCTCTTACAATGGCACCCTCCCCC
>NC_043713.1:340585-358353 GCF_006229205.1 Suricata suricatta
CCCCCCCCCCCTCACCATGGGACGCCCCTCATCCAGCTGACTGTGGCCCAGCTCCTGCCATTCTGGCCCAGTGCAGCTGTGAGTGCATGCCCCCATCTGGGCACAACCACCATGTTCAGAAAGAGCAGACTCGGGGACCCTGGCCCCTCTGGGGTGGCCGGGGAAGGCTGTCCCCCCCACCCTGCCCATGCACAGTGACCCCAGTAAGCTCACCTGGAGCCAGCCTGACCCTGGTGGCTTTGAGATGAGATAGTGTGTCAGAGCCCGTCAGAGTCCTGCCCCTGGCTGCCCTCTCCTTCAGGACCAGCCATGGAGGTTAATTGGAAGGAGCTATTTCTGAAACTTTAACCCAGAAAACAGACCCCGATTTATCATAATTTGACACATCTGGCCTGTTTGGTCAAAATCGGGTCAGAAATAAACCTATGTTCGGCACGGCTCACTCGCTATTTGCTGGTCTGGCTTCTGTTTCCCTTTTCACAGACGTTTGGGGCTTGGCCCAGGCTGCAGACTGCCCCCTACGAGTATAGCATGGTTGTCTGTGCACCAGCCTTGCTGAGTGGCACCGGCATGCGTGCTGCCCCACCTGCCCCAGTGGGGCTGGGGTCCCCCGACCTCCCCTCTCTGCCTGAGCTGGGCTGATGCCTTTTAGACTCTGCCTGCTTGGCTCCAGGCTGTGAAGTCTTGTTGGGTCCTCCGTGCTCCCGTGTTGGGTCCCTCCGTGCTCCCGTGTTGGGTCACCCCCACCTGGCAGAGCCCCAGTGCTGGGCGGGGGTGCTACACCCTCCCCCCACCATGCATACCTTTATCAGCATGGGGGACACATTGCCCCCCATGCGCCCACGATGCGCCAGAACCACACATGCGCTAACCCCCGAGCGCGGGCAAAGCAGCTGCAGACGCACACCTGCTTCCCCTTCAGGAGCCCTGGGTGCGTCCCAGCTCCGGCGGGAACCTAAAGTGATGACAAAGGGGTCCCGGAGCCAGAGCTCTCCCGCTTGGCCCCAGCCTGTGCTGGGCAGCTGCAGCGGAGGACGGAAGTCCGGAATTTAAGTTGCCTTCAGCAACACGTGCTGGCCGGTGCCGTGGGGCCAGTGGACACCAAGAGGGATGGTGACAGGTGCAGGGGCTTCTCATCGGGGGCACAGAGTCGAGCTGGGGTGTGTTGGGAAGGAGGAGCCCCTGCCGGTGGGAGGAGGTCCCAGGAGACGATGGAAATACGGGGAGATGTCTGGGCCACAAAGAGCCGGGCCTCAGATGGCCCTTGTGGATGGAGACAGCGACGCGGGCAGGGAGGTAAGGGCTGAGCCGTGAAGCAGCGTCAGAGGAGAGGAGAGGATGAGGCGAGAGGGCAGGGACTGGGAGATGGAACCATTTGAGGGGAGGGTTCCAGCCCAGATGGAGGTGAGGGGCCAGCGAGTGACAGTCCTGCAGAGATGGCCGGTGCAGCTCTCAGGAGGGCCGAGGGTGGCGTGGGCCTCAGCTGTCAGGACTGGCCCCAGGTGACCACGTAGAGCAGGTGGCATCCAGGCCGTGGGGGAGGGGCTGAGGACCAGGACAACCAAGGCAGAGGAGGCCTCAAGCCCCAGGCAGCAGGAGGCTGGGGTCAGAGGTCATGGCCCAAGCACCGGCCCCACCACCAGGAAGCCTGGGGGCTTTAGATGGGGCCGGGGTGCTGGGGAGGGAGAGGCCCCAGAGCCTCTAAAGCCGGTGGAAAGGGCTCACTGACAGGGTGGGCCGGGGCGGGAGGTCATCCTCGGGGACAGCAGGTTGGAAGCCATAGCTAAGCCGGCACGCAGGCCTGCTCCCAGCAGGGGCTGAAGGTAACCGAAGGGCCCTGCCCCCCTGAGCTCTGGGATGCCCCGCCCGCCAGCTGGGAGCCCCCACCCTCATCCTGGGCCCTCCTTCGGAGCCGGGCTCGGACACCCTCCCTGGGCTCCTCACGGGAGCCCTTCCCTTCCTGGTGAAAGGCCGCAGGACACTGTGTGCCCTTCCCTGTGACGGCCCGGGTTCCGGGTGTCAACCTTCAAAGTCACAAAGCCCCCTGTGGCAGGGACGAAAGGTCACCCCAGCAGGCGCCTGAGCCCTTGGGCTGTGAGTCCGGCCTCTTTTTCTTTTGTTTTCTTTCTAGGATGGGAACTGGCAGCCTTCCATGACCCCCCGGGTCACAGGTCAGCTGCCCACACGGGCGCAGGCTCAGTCAGCACGTTCCTTCCGTGTCCTGCGTGTCCAGGCACTGCTAGGCGGACATCAGATTGCAGACACGCCTTCACCCTTTACGTAGATGTTATCACTCACCGTCACCGAAACAAGGCGCACAACAAAAACCAAATAGGCAAACGAAACTGGGAGTGTTCCGCATGCGCACCCGCTGGAGCTGGTCTGGGGCCTTCCTGGGAGCGGGACTTCCGCTCCTCGGGCGGGGACACTTCCACGTCGGTCAGGAATTGCTGAGTGTTCTCTAAGTAGCCCCCTCCCCACCAGGCCAAGGATCTGCAGGCCCTGAGTGTTTCCAGGTAGAGTGTTCCCTTCTCCCCTAGCTCACTGGGCAGAGAAGAAATTTGTACATCTTCTCACAAATATATTTTAAAAGCCTTCAAGGTGTGCGTACACCTTGACCTGGAAATCCCGGTCTGGGGACCGGGTTCTCGGGAGACACTGGACACGTGCCCACAGGTTCATGTGGCAGATGTGTGCTTCTTTGGGACGTGCGCCAGGCCTGCGAGTACCACCGTGGTCCCCACCACTCTGTGCCACCTCCTTGTACCCAGACTGTCCCCACCCCAATCTGGCAATCACTGAGGCCCTTTGCCTTTTCCAGAAGGTCCCAGAAATGGAATTATATCAGATCTTTTGCGTTTGGCTTTTCTCAGTATAAGGTGAGCCTCCCTCATGTCAGGGAATTGGTGGTGGTTCTTGGTCTCTGAGCAGCACCCGTGTGGACGGGCGTCTGTCACATCCGCTGGTGTGCAGCGTGCCTTCCCGTCGGGCTGTTTCACATCAGGTGTGTGCGCCTTCCTGTACAGACCTGCGGACACACGCGTGCCCCACTGCCACGGGTGGAGACGCAGGGGCTGCCGGGTCACGTGTGCGCTCTCACTCACTCTTCTTCAAGCTTCCTCAAGGCTTTCTTGGCGTTTAAAAAGTATGTACCGTTTTCTTTCTTTCCAGCCACTTCCCTGTGATTTCTTTTTCCTGCTTCGTCGCACCGGCCAGGACTCCTAGTACAAGGCTGATGGGCTTGGCCCCGGGCCCTGGGGGAAGCGTGCGTCTTTCATCAGTGCGCAGGTCACTGGCTGCGGGCACCCTCTGCCACATGAAGGAAGCTCCCTTCTATTTCTACATAGTCGACAGTTGTTGTTTTAACCATTATGGATATGGAAGTTTTTCACATGCTTTTTCTACATCTATTGAGATGATCACATAGCTTTTCTTCTTCAGTGTGTTAATATTACAAATTTTACCGACTGATTTTTACAAGTGGAACCCGGATTGCTTTCTCGGGAAGATTCATCTTGGCCATGATGTGCTGTCATTTTACACAGTGTAGTACTTGGTTTGCTAATATGTGTTGAGGAGTTCTGCATCGATATTCCTGAGATGTTGGTCTGTGTTTTTTCTTTTCTCGAAGAGTCTTTGCCCGGGTTTGCCCCAGGGAGGTCCTGGTCTAGGACCTAGACAGTTGTTGTTTTAACCATTAATGGGTAGAGCGAGCTGGGAAGTGCTCCATCCTCCTCTGTTTTCTGGAAGAGAGTGTGCAGAACTGATACCATTTCATCCTTACATTTTTGGTAGAATCAGCAGTGAAACCACTGAGACTGGAGCTTTCTCTCTGAAAGATTTTAAACTGTGACATGAACTTCTGTGGTAGGCATAGGATTATTCATGTCACCCACTTCTTCTTGAGCGAATTTTGGTGATAGAACATGTTTTTAATTTTAATGTTTGTTTTACAAAACCAACATGTATATAGTATAATTAAAACCTCGATAAATACTAAAGGCTCAGTGGGAAAAGAGTGCTCTCTCCCCAGCTCTTATCTGCCCAAGGCAATGATTTTCTACGTTACTTGGGTGTTTTTTTGACAGTTATTTCTGTACTTTTATTTTGTAGTATGTGTATCTGGCCATTACAGGCATACTAACTTCAGATATTTATGCTGACTTTGCGTTGAGATTCTGGTTCTCTTACCTTCCCAGACCTCACCATCCCCACAACATCCATGACCCCTTTCCGTCAAAAATAGCTTTGCCGCATTTTGGGGTAAAATTAGTAACTATTAAGATAATGTGAATCTTGTTCACCGCTGGCCCCAGGTAGTGGAATGTGATTACGTTTTTTTCCCCTCATAAAATGTTTTCTTTTTCTTGAGGTTTTATGGCCTCATTCTAAAATTGCTTAGCTTGCTATTATGAATCATGGTGTATTTTTTCTAAATGCTCGAACACATCAAGTGGTCAGTGGGTTCTGTTTCTCTCCGAGCCCCGCCTGCCCCCTTGCTGGACACTGTGTCTGGAGTTTCTCCGCCGCAGATTTGAGCTCGCGAATACTGCCACCCACCCCCACTGTTTGGTCGGTTCTGTTCCTCTGAGGCACAGCCTTCACTTTTCCTAAGAAGAGGAGCGTGGGAGGTAACCTTGAGCCTCTACACGTCTGGAAAGTGTTTGTTCTACCCCCATCCTGGATTGCTCTGACAGTTTGATACTGAATGATGGGCAGAAGTTAATTTGCATGCAGGATTTTGAAGGTGTTCCCCATCACATCCAAGCTCTCCATGTAGCTCCTGAAATTTAACGTTCGCTCGGAAAAGGACATAAATCACGTCAGTGCAGTTCCAGACGGAGCAGAGTCGCGGGACCATCGCAGACGGGAGCCGGAGCGCGGCCCAGGCTTCGCCGCGGGGTCCCCGCCGTCCCACGGTCCCACGCCCTGTGACCGATCGCCCTGCGGCTGCAGCCTGGGCCTTTCCTCGTCCCCACGAGGCTCTCGGGCTCGGTGTCACGATGTTCGGGAGAGGCCCACGCCGCACACCCTTCCACTCCTGCCCTGTTCTCATGCCAGGGCGCCAGTCCGTGGCGTGAGCTCCGCTGTACCTGTTGGCAGATTAAACTGAAGCGTAAGAGGGTGGAGTGAAGGCCAGGGGGTGGGTTCCGCTCTGTGGGCCACACGGCAAGCGCACCACGGGGCTCTCAGCCCGAGCGCCCATCTCCCCAGCGTGAGGGGCTGAATGCAGTGAGGGTCTCAGCAAAGACCCCAGGGCCTGCAGGCCTTCCTGTGTTTATCTAGTACGCGATCACAGTCTCAAACGGTCACATCCCATCGCTGCCTGCGTATTTTCTGGACCCTGACGCCCATCTCGCCGTTCAGCGGCCCCGTGCCGGCGGCGAGGCCGCCCAGGCACGCTGGGGTCCTCGGCTCGGCACCAGGTCACCGCCGACCTCTGCTCCCAGACCGGACACCATGAAGGACACATCGTATAAAAAGGATGTATCCTTATCAACTTATTTACGCGTTCATTAACGACTTTGTGTGCAGATTTTTTCTTCAGCCTCCCATAAGTGCCTAAATGAAAACATTTATTAACTCATTTCACTATGAATTTATAATAAGTTGACTGAACTGAACTGAGATTTATTCTTTCCAATTATCTATGGAAAAAGGCTCTTGTGGTGCAAATAGAAAAGTAGGAGAATATTAACTCTACTTAAGAGAACAGATTGTTTAAAAATAGCGAACGTTTACACAGAAATAACGAATGTGTCCGTTTCAAATTATCTCCACTGAAGCAGGTGTCAACTCTTTCCTGCGATCACTCCGAGGACTAGTTTTGTGCTGTCCTGCATAAAGAAACGGATACAGCTCGGGAGAAAGCACCCGACGCTCTGCCCGCCCCTGCTCGGAGCCACCCTGGTCCTCCAAATGGCCCCAGTCTGGCGTCTGTTGGTTCCCCCTGGGAGCAGCATCCTGGACCAAATGCCACGAAGGGCCTCGACGCAAACGAGAAAGGGCCACAGTTTGGTGCCCTGAGCAGGGACGGAGATGGTGCGACACTCACGGGCACCAACACACGTGGACCATGGGATCCGTTCATTCACCCGACCGGCCCTGCTGGGCCGTGTGCCGGGACCCAGCCGGGGTCCCTGCCCCGAACACCTCGCGGGGCCTGTGCGGGGAGCCGGGCACAGACAGTGGGCAGGATAAGCACGGGGACAACACCTCCCGAGGATGAACAAGAGGGCGTCCATCGGGAGAGAGCAAACAGCTTCACATCGTGAACTGGAGTTCACACTATGGAATCCGCAGCCCCTCCTTCATTTGGTTCATTGATTTTAGCGGTTGTGCTGAAGGGTCCTTCTTTGCTCTTGGGGGCTTCACTGGCGTGGAGATACCCCACATTCAGCAACGCTCAGGCCTGGATTCACCCAAGGCTTTTCCCGACCTCACCCTGACACGGCTGGGGGCAAACGGGCTCTGCCCACTGGCCCCGCCTCGGGGACACCATGTTTATGCTTCTGAATCTTTCCCAGGTTACAGTCTGTGCTCGAGAGGCGGCCCCAACACAAAATACCGACGACCCGGAAGCACTCCTTAAGTTCAACGGTGAGCACACTCAGATGTCTCCAGCTCCCTTCCATTTTGGGAGTCCCTTCGACCACCTGTGCGGGGTCACAGCCAAGCCCCTCCTCAGCACTGGGTGTGGCCAGTTTCCTAGTCTCTGCTGGTGGGCTAGGCGAGACTGTTCAGATGTGCTTCTCTCTCTTTTTTGAAAGAAACTAGACTCTTTTTAATTATTTATTTATTTAGATTCTTTTTTAAATAATCTTTTAAGTTTATTTATTTGTTTTGAGAGAGCTAGAGAACCAGCAAGGAGGGGGCAAAGAGAGAGAGAGAGAGTGAGGACAGAGGATCCAAAGTGGGCTCCGCACTGACAGCAGACAGAGAGCCTGACTCCGG
The DNA here is from genome assembly GCF_006229205.1 of Suricata suricatta. Lineage (NCBI taxonomy): Eukaryota > Metazoa > Chordata > Mammalia > Carnivora > Herpestidae > Suricata > Suricata suricatta. Next base: position 347,540 of record NC_043713.1, read on the forward strand.
GCTTGAACTCACGAACTGTGAGGTCATGACCTGAGCCGAAACCAAGTCGGAGCTTAACCGACTGAGCCCCCCGGGCGCCTGGGGGAGTAACTGTCTCATTTAAGAACATGATGTGTCTGTCTCTCCTTATGCAGCATTTTTTATGTCACACAGAAGAGTTACATTGTTCTTTCCTTTTATAAATATCCAACTTTTCATTAGTGTTGTTACAGTGACTATTACTGATAATATGTAGAAAAGTAACTGCCTTTTTTACATACTTTGAAGCCAGCTACCTCAACAAACTCATTTATTTATAACTTTTCAGATAATTCTCTTGGGTTTCATTTGATCTGCAAATAATGCAGCACATTCGCTCTCAGTACAGACCACGTACAAAGGCCTGCCCCCGGCGACGGACGCAGTCACCTGAGTGTGCGGCCCGCAGGGGAGAGCGCGGCCCGCAGGGGAGAGCGCCGCGTATGCGGAACAGGGCTGGACCAGGGGTCCGCAGCACTCACAGGCGCTGGCGTCCTCGCCTCCCGCAGCTCCCCGGCAGTCGGCTGACGGCCATGTGCTCTCAGATGAGATCCGTTGTTTTTATCACTTGGAATGTTGTGTGTGAAAAGCGCATTCATGTTTACGTTACCGCTCCTGTTTTATATTCTTAGGTGAAGACCTGGTTGATGCCAGTTGTACTAAAATCTTTTTAGAAATAAGCGTGTCTGCGTCTGCCGTCTTTCATCTGCTAATGAGATGCAGTTTGTGCACCGGGTCCCTGTCCCAGCCTGGTGATGGGAAGGAGGGCTCGGGGCAGAGACAAGGTTCCCTGGCGCCGACCTGGGCCGCACTGGACGACGGGCATCGGGAGGTGGGCACGCAGGGCTGGGGCCTCGCCCCAAGTGCCTGTGCCCTCAGATGCAGCTCTGCCGGGTCCGAGACCTCTCTCTGTAGCTCTGACCTCGGTGCTTGGGGCGCTGGGACCTCTGAGCATGTCTCGTGGCCGTGTCTGTGCCCACCTGTGCCACGGCCATGGTTTCGCCCGCTGAGGACACAGCCTGTGTCTTTCCTTGGGCTAAATCCCGCCTTCCGGGTTCCAAGGATGTCTGCTGGGCTCGGAGGCGGCACCTGTGCTCTCACTGACCTCCCGTACTTTACAGCCATCTTTCCCGGGAGGGTCGGCCGCGCACCGGGGGCTCTTGGTCTTGAGGAGGCACAGCCAGACACCACACTGCAGGCGGGTCCCGGTGCCTGTTGTAAATAAAAAAGGCGCAGAGAAAGGAGGCTGCAGACGACCGGGGCAGTTCAGGAAGGCTTGCACGGAGACAGCCTTGGAGGGGACAGTGGCAGGAGCCCCAGGGAGAGGCCCCCTGGCTAGGGAAAGGGAGCAGAGGACGGAGGGGCTGGGGGCACATGGAAGGGGCGCTAAGCGCACTGCCAACGTAGGCCAGCAGGGGAGGAGGCTGCGGGCTGCTGGGGGTCCCTGGGGCCCCTGAATGTGGCGGAGGCCGGCAGCCATGCTCCCCCTCTGGAAGTGGGTGCGGGGCCACACTGGGTAAACAGCTGCAGCACAGACACAGAATGAAAGCAAAGCCACGACCCAGTGAACCAGAAGACAATGAACCCTCAAAGTGTAAGTGGCACGTAGAGATGTGGACGGATGTCCGCCTCCTGCTCAGAGGCCAGGAAACGACTCTTTTAAGAGGCAGACAAACCGTTGCGAGGACACAGCGTCCGGGGACACGACCCGTGAGGTGCTCACAGGACTGCCCGGGCCCTGTGGGGCAGAAGTGGGGCCCGGATTGTGCCCACTGCCAAGCCGCAGCCTGCTGGATGGGAATACCCAGGAAATAGCAGAGTGGTCCAAGGTCTGCGGTTTCATTTCAGCAAAGAGCTGGAAGGAAAAGCAGCAGGAGGGAGCGCTTGAAGTTACAGACTAACGCGGCTGTCCAAGCTGCGCTGTTCTGGGAACTGTGTGCGGCCGTACAGCGGCTTAAAGTGGCACCGAGAGCCAGGGCAGGAGGCGTGATGCTCTGAACCACCATGCTTCCTGCAGATGCAGTGCTGTGCTTAGTCAGGAAGGCACTTGTCAAGAGCTGCCCACTTCCCCGGCTGGGGTGGGCGGAGGGACAGGCCGCTCCGGGTCCCCTAGGGCCGCAGTGACAGCCCAGGAGTCAGGTGGGGAGGGGCCTGGACAGGACCCGAGGCTCTGGCCGGTCGTGCTCCCCCAGCCCCACGGCGCACTGAGCCCACGGGGCGGTTCTCGGGGAGGCGTCCGCTCGTTTCTGGAGACGGACCTTTGCAGGCCGACTCTGAACCCCCCCCACCCCCCGCCCGAGAGTCTTGCCTGGAAATGCGGCTCCGGCAGCGCCCAGCCAGCAAGGGACACAGTCAGCTCCCCACAGAGGGCCCAAGAGACCCACTGTACAGATTTCACCAATGTGTTTCCTGCCGGTGTCCCAACTCCAGACTCTTTCCAAACTACGTGTGTTGATAAATTAATATTTTTGGTACAATAAACAGCAGAAGGTCCTCATTTGGGAATAGCCAGTTTGCTGAATTAGAATAGTTAATGTCTTATTATTAAAAACATCCCTTCATGGGGTGTCCGGGTGGCTCAGTTGGTTAAGTGTCTGACTCTTGGTTTGAGATCAGGTCATGATTTCATGGTTTGTGAGTTTGAGTCCTGCTTGGGATTTCTCTCTCTCTCTCTCTCTCTCTCTCTCTCTCTCTCTCTCTCTCTCTCTCTGCCTCTCTTGTGCTCATCCTTTCTCTCTCAAAAATAAATATTAAAAAATTTAAAAATATCCCTTGATACTTAATACTTCAAGGCTTAGGTGGAGCCTAAAATCATCTGAATTCTCAAGTCTGTTCCCCTGGTGGATTATGCTTGAATGAATTTGGGTCCCTTAAAAATGTAGTCTCTAAATCAACGGTTCAGTTCTCTGATGGAAGCACGGGGAGGCAGTGGGGTTACACACACTCGGAGAGATCGATTTCCACTGGTTTCCGATAAGCATTTAATATTCTCATAGCTGCTCCCACGCCGGCAGCTGCGGGAAAGAGGGACAGAAAGACCCCTTCTGCACGCAGCCCAGTAAAGCCCACCTTCTCTCTCCCGGGCTGCGTGGGGGTCTGGTCTGCAGGCAGGAGGGGGTCCCTCTCGAACACTGGCTGCAGGAAGTCCCAGGGCTCCCGAAGGGCCCGGAGGGAGGGTGCGGACCACCCTCCTGCCCAGTGGCTTCCCTGGCCCGGTGCTCTGAACCCCGCTGAGCTCTCAGAGGGGAGGCGGTGGCCACATCTGGGTCACGTCCTGAGGTCGGCGTCTGGCGCTGACGTCTTAGGACTGGCTTTCCCTGCTGCTCCACAGACCACATGCAGGAACCAGCTTTGGGAGAGGGGTGCTCACTGGGACACTGCCCCACCCCCACCCGCCATACCGTGCCCGCGGTTCAGTACCCTCGCTCGCAGAAAGGCAAAAAGAGCGGCCACATATTTAATTCTGTGAGCACAGCACCATCCAAAGTAATTTACATGAAAGGTTCAGTTTAACTTCAATAGCTCAGAAGTGTCTGCACTTATGAGAGGAGGGGCCACAGCTCTGAAAGGAGGCGAGAGGGTTTCCAGGCCATGCAGGAGGTGGGGGGCTCTGTGCTGGGTGTGGAGTCTGAGAACTGAACACAGACCCAGCCTGGCCTCTGATGGTGACAGAGAAGGAGGCCCTTGCATCCGTTACGGCCCAAGAACGTGGGAACCAGGTCTCAGTTCTGCACCAAGGGCTTGGCAGATGCCTCTTTATCCTAAGAACTAAAAGCTGAACAGACGGAAAAATGAGTGGCTCTTCTTGAATCTAGGAGGAGAGAAGGTGCTTCCCCAAGGCCAGAGACCACAGACCACAGACACTCGGGAGCGCCCCCCCCCCCCGCCCCGTCCCCCGCATCACCACGGGACCAGCCCCGGGGCAGGAAACCCACACTGTGATGGCAGAGGGCCGGGTGCTCAGTGTGGACGAGCTGGTGAGGACCCAGCCATGGGGCGGCCCCACCACAGGTTCAGATTTGCCTCCAGGAGCCTGGCCACATTCTCGCAGACGGTAAGTGGATGGCAAGTAACCACAGGAGAGCATGTTTCAAGTTTATGCATTAAAACAACAAGGAGATGCCGCTACGCGCCTGAGAATGACCAAAACCCGAAACCCCGACACCACATTCCAGAGAGGACGCGCAGCACCAGCAGCCGTTACTTACTATAGCGGGAATGCAAAATGGTGCCGCCGCTTGGAAGACAGTTTGGTGGCTTTTTACAACTAACTGTAGTCTTACGTTCGATCACAAATCACACTTCTAGTCAGCTGTCCAAATGAACTGGGAACCTGTATCCTCACAAAGACCCGCACACAATAAACACGGCAGCTTGATTCACATCCTATTTACTCATCATTTGCCAAAACTTGGAAGCAACCGCGATGTCCTTCAGTAGATGAATGGATAAACTGTGGTCCATCCAGACAATGGAATGTCATCAGCAATAAAAAGAGACACATTCTCAAGCCAAGAGAAGACACGGGAGACCCTGAAATGCCTGTCACTGAGTGGAAAAGCCAGTCTGAAAGGCTACATCATGTGTGATTCCAAGGGGAGGACTCTGGAAAAGACAGAACTGTGGAGACAGGAAGACTGGTGGCTGCACGGGTGGGACAGTGGGGACACACAGGCAACAGCGAGCACAGTTTTTAGGGAAGTGAAGTTGCTCTGGGTGGATACAGTGGATACATGACCTCCTACTTTTGTCCAAACCCACAGAAGGTACATCAAGGGTGACCCCGCACGTCCGCTGCGGACTTTGGGTGATAAGGACAAATCACGACCAAGGCACCACTCTGGCGGGGGTGCCGATAATGTCAGAGGCTGTGTGTGTGCAGGCAGGGGGGCGAGTGAAATCTCTGCATCTTCCTCCCAATTTTTCTGCGAACCTGAAACTGCTCTTAAAAATGGTCTTAAAAAAAAAGAGGGGCACCTAAGCGGCTCAGTCAATCAAGTGTCCAACTCTTGATTTCCACTTAAGTCATGATCTTGCTGTTGTGGGGTCAAACCCCACACTGAGCTCCACTCAGGCTCGAGTCTGCGCGAGGTTCTGTCTCCTCTCCCTTCTGCCCTCCCCTACTCTCTCTCTCAAGAAAAAAATCTTGGAACCTCTATTCCAGGCATTTGAGTACAAACGGTTTTTTTGGTTTGTTTGTTTATTTATTTTTTAGAGAGTGTGTGCCTGAGTGGGGGTGGGCAGAAAGAGAGAGAGACACACACACAGAATCTGAAGCAGCTCGAGGCTCCGAGCTGTCAGCACAGAGCCCGACACGGGGCTCAAATCCATGAACCGTGAGGTCATGACCTGAGCCGAAGTTGGACGGTTAACTGACTAAACCACCCAGACGCCCTGAGTTAATTTTTTTTCCAGACTGAAGCACAAATCCAAAATACAAATCCCACATTTTCCTGCCAAGGCTGTGCAGAAGTGGAGGAAAAAGTCCCGACATCTATGTTTATCGCTTGGCGCTCCTGGCTGTTTCCAGCACCTGTAAGGGTCTCACCACATGGTCTTTTGTGAAAGTAGGCAATGGTCTCTCCAAAGTGGCACGGACGACCGCTCAAGGCCTTGGACCAGAGCCGTGGGCAGGCTGGTGGAGCCGGAGCCTGGGCAGCTGGGGAGGTGAGGGGGTGGCAGCGGTTCCCGGGAGGGACCCGACGCCGGCTTCGCAGGTGCGTGCGTCCTCAGAGCGCCTGCCTCACAGTGCTGGCCGGGCCCACGAGGGCAGCCAGAGGACTTCTCATTTTACCAAGAAGAAGGTGAATGAGGGCCTGAGCCTGGCATGTCTGGCCCCCAGAATAGGCTTGGTTCACTGCACAAAATTTGCCACTGGATTTTGCTGATTATTAGATCAGATCTTTGCAAACATGAAAATGAGCCAGCCAAACTCATGCTCTGTTCTCCGGGGGTCCTGGGAGCCCCTGTTCCTGGTAGCAGTGCAGTGGCTGCCTTGGGCCACCAGGGCCAACCGTACTGCTCAGCCGTGGGGAACCCGCGACTGTCGGTCAGGCCCAGCTGCCGACAGGTCTGTCTTTCCCTCCTCCCTCAGAAAGAGCAGCTAAGTGCCACCTGCGCCAGTGGCCGCCGGGTCAGGATGGTGATCCCTGCCCCTCCACGTGTGTGCTCCGATGGCACGCAGGCCGCTTCCCGTGCAGCCACATTTCCTCCTGTAAGCCATGTGTCCCCCGCTGGGTGGGGCTGGGCCCTCTCAGGAGGAGGGGGAGGTGGCACGCTGAGGGTGCACAGCTGCTGTGGCCCCCGCTGACCGCCCCTGGATGTGTGGGGACACCCCCGTCGTCTGACTCCTCTGAGCAGCCCTGATTGACCGGCGCAGCCTCTTGTGCCGGACAGAAAACTGGTCTCTGGTGGGAGCTCGAGAGGAAAGCCCCGTCCTGCTGGCCGAGTCCGCTGGCATGCAGCAGCAACATCCCACAGAGCATGACCCCTCCTCGTCATCTGGAGGCCGGGCGTCCGCCGTCGGGGGCCCGCAGGCTCCCAGGCTCGGCGTGAGGTGAGCGTCTGCTCCTGGGTCACAGATGGCGGTTTCTCCCTGTGTCCTCTAGGGGGGGCCTCTGGGCCTGTTTTATAAGAGCACTAATCCTCTCAGGATCTCAGGGTGACCTGCTGAAGCCGTCACCTTGGGTTTGGGTTTCAGGATGTGAATCTGGGGTGTGCACGAGTGACAGCATCCACAAGCTCCACCTCCCCGCGCCTTCCCCACAGGCACCCTGTTCTCTGACAGCCTGCGCGCGTGGCCGTCCCCACTGCAGCCGCCGGCTGGGCACCCCCCACTGTCTCCCAGCAACACCCCAGCTGCCGCCGCACACAAGGAATCCAGGAGCTGTCTGCCGGAATAAAACGTCCTGTCGCCCATCCTCCAAGCAGTGCTGAGGCCTCCCCTCCGAGCATGGAGTCACCAGAGCCGGTGTCTCCCCGCAAAGTCTGACTACAGTCCACACGCGGCACAGCCTTGGCCTCTCCCGTCCGCTGGAGTGAGCTGGGCCCCAGTGACCTCGTTCACTCTTGATTGAGGGTCGACACAGTAATTCAAGTGGGCACTGCAGCGGGGCAGGGGGCGGGGTAGAAGGTGAGCCTCCTACAGCCTGCAGGTGTGGCCCACAGATGCCACGGGGACCTGCCGGGCTTTCAGGCAGAGAGGGGGCTTGGAGGTGGCCCTGAGCGTGGGGCCTGGGGGCTCCTCATAAACAGCAGTGACGGCACCACTCCTGCCCTGTCCCCACCTCACTCCTGTGGGGGCACAGACCCCACACTCCCTGCGAGTGCCGGCATTTGAATGAGGACTCATCTACCGAATGGGGAGCCTCCAACATGGTCACAAAGGACGTCTCTGGATCATCATTACTGTGCTGGTGCCTCCCCGGAGCCGTGGGAAAGAGGGTGCGCACTGGGCGTGTCTGGTTTGGAAAGTATTTTTTGACGATCAGAGAATTCAGCCTGTCTTTGACCATGATGTTTATATTACTAACGTCCGTCTCTGCAGACAAGTGGGGCCATTGAACAGACTGCCCCAAGGCCTGGCCATGAGAATGTTCTGAGTTCAGGATGCCACCAAACTTTTGTCCTGGGAATCTGCAGCCACCCGTGGACCAGGTGCTGCACGGAGTGAGCCCACTGTCGGCGGGAGCCCTGGGGAGGCCAGCTCTGAGCAGCAGACCTTCTGGGACTCGGCAGGGTGGGTCCTGCAGGTGGGGGGCTGAGAAGCCGGCCGTGTGGGCCTGGGAGCTGCTATTTGGTTGGGGGGATGCAGGGTGCAGTGGGGAGGGGCCTGGGTGTGCCCTGAGATGCCCCGAAGCAAGGAAGCATGCTGTCGGTCCCCAGAGCCCCTGCCCCTCCCAGCTCCTGGCACCCACCCCCCGTTTTACAGGTGGAATCAGACGAGATTTGTCCTTTTGTTATTGAGCTGTTGTTCCGTCACATGCCTTGTTCACTTGGCCTGATGGGACGTCCTCAAGGTTCACCCAAGGCGTGAATTATTCCTAGAACAGCACTTAAACCTCACAACACGGAAAGTGAAGGCCTTGTTCTCACTCAGAACATGGGAGCCCCCCTGGGCCCGGTGGCTTCGTCAGCACTGTGGTGACAGCACTGGAGGTGACAGAGCTGGCCCAGCAGCGGGAGCCGCATTCCTAGGAGAAGGTGCCACCGGGATGCCTGCCTGACCGCCTGGGGCTGGGCCACTCGGCCACAGAGCCCCGTCCCGCACCAGGGGAGGGATTTCCGTGTGACAGTGATCCTGTGGTGCCGAGACAGATGTGGACGGAGCCGCAGGCCAGGCTCACCCAGGGCGAGCTCCCGGGAGCCTGCCAACCTGGGCTCCCCCTGCCATGAGGGCACCGTGTTGGGGACTCCCACGGAGCAGCCGCGGCGGTGGGCTTTCTTCAGCTCTGCAGGGGCTGGGACCCCAGCAAGGGTGCTTGCTCAGTCACAGAGGCATTTTAGGGACCGGCCCCCAGAACCACGCAGCCCTTCCCCCGCAATCCCTCCCCCCCGGGGAATGGTGGTGTCTCTCCTCCGGGCTTCTCTGTGCCCGCACACAAAAACACCCCAGCGCTGCTGGGAGACAGCGGATGGCGGAAGTCCTCGCGCTCGCTCTGGTTCTCCTCTCGCACTGGGCGCCTGGAGCCAGGACGTCCCCTGGAATGTGGTTCAGTAGAAGCTTCCTGCGTGTCCCTGGCGGAGCCCACGCACATCCGAGCCGGTGGCCTGTGGCCTCTGAGGCCTCACTGGGAGCTTCAGAACAATGCTTCCGCTTGAGAAATAAATCTTTTATCCACTTATTTAAATCAGAAATCACACATGGGAAACATTACAGCTCTGTAACTTTCAAATTAAATTCTATGGAAAAACCCAACAAGAAAATAATCAAAGACTCCCAAGTTTCTCTCTTCCCCTCTGCCCTCGCCTGCGTCTGCCTCGTGCCCGCAGACAGTCCACAGTGCAGCTACTACCGAAAACAGTCCAGAGGTTCCCCGAAAAAGTAAACATAGAATAACAGTACGATCCAGCAATTCTGCTCCTGGATGTTTACCCAAAATAACTGAGAGCAAGGACTCAAGCAGATATTTTTACACGAACGTTCATGGCAGCATTATGCACCGTGGCCCAAAGGTAGAATCAACACGTGTGCCCACCGATGGACGAACACTAAGCGAAAGGCGGTGTACCCATACCAATGACGGATCATTCAGCCTTAAGAAGGAAGACAGCTTTGACCCCTGCTGCAACATGGGTGACCCTTACGGACCTTATGCTCAGTGAGACAAGTCAGTCCCCAAAACATAAATCCTGTAGGATTCTGCTTACGTGAGGTTCTTAAAGGAGTCACAGTCATAGAGACATCGCAGATGGAGGGTTCCAGGAGATGGGGAGTTCATGTTTAATTGGACAGAGTTACAGTTTGGGAAGAAGAAAAAGTTCTGGATATGGATGGTGGCGATAACTGCACACAATGTGAATGTATTTAATACCACAGGCAGCACGCTTCAAAGTGGTTAAGATACGGGTAGATTTTGTGTCTGTTTCACCATACCTAGAAAGCTGACGAGCGACAGCACCTGCCAGGGGCTGTGGCCCAGGCACTCTATCCGTGTCCCTCACGAGGCAGCAGGACGTACTTCACCACGTGCTCACTGACACTGGGATTATTACTCTGGAGTCCGATAACTGATCTGGGAGGTACGAAGGGACGTGTCAGGAAGTGGGGAGGGCGGCTGACGGATATGAACATGAACGGGGGCTACATGGAGGCCAGGGGGCACTCTGAGGGCCAGCACGGCACCAAGGGAGGCAAAGCTGACTTCTCGTGTCCTCATTCTTATGTAAATGATTCCCTTCCCAAGTGCCTTCTGGAAAATCTAAACTTGTCAAGGCAACTTGAAGCTACAGCTCAGGAATCAGAGGCCCAAGCAGCGGAGGGAGCCAGGCCAGCTCCCCGACATCTACGTCCACGTGTGATCTGCAGTCGGCCTCATGGGCTAACAGCTAATGTTTCTGCAGGACGTGTCTCTCAGTAGCGAGCTGATCCCCCCACCCCCTCCACGCTCCAGGCATGACCTCCCGACCTCTGAAGGGCTCTGGGGCTTTGATCATGAGCTCTCTGCCCAAGGAAGGGGGCGGGCGGGGGACTGCTGCGGGATCACCTGCGCCCCCAGAAGGAAATGCAGCACCGGGCTCTGTCCTCCGAACACTGCAGCGACCCGTCTCCTGACACTACCGCCCCCGACAGCACACTCCAGGTTTTCCCTGAGCGTTCCCTGAACGCTTCCTGAACGTTCCATGGCGCACTCAGTGCACAAACGCTGGGGAGTCTGGGTAACATCCTAACCTGGAGACACTTCTGGCCACACGTACTGGCATTTGCACAGACGGATGAGGCCCAGGAAGTCTACCATTCACCCAGAAACGAGCCCCCAGCACCTCAACAGGACCGGCCCCGGGTCGCCTGAGCAGACGCCTGGCCCTGGCTCCAGGGACCCGCAAGAACGTGGCAGGCGTGTCCCCTCGCCCAAGGTGACGGGACTTGAGATCAGAGCACACAATGCCTTAGACCTTCATGACACCGAACCTTTGAGCTCCAAGTTGTCCAAGCCTTGAAGGCCTGCCTGTTGGAGAGGCTCAGGGAAGGCCTGCTGCCCAGAGGCCTCTCCCCAGTTCTCGAAAGTGCCTTGTCAGTGAGCGCACGGCAGCGGCTGATGTGCGGGCCTCCTCGAGAAGGCGCACCCCGGGTGCTC
>NC_043713.1:358453-370540 GCF_006229205.1 Suricata suricatta
CCCCGCCCCGGGATCCAGGCCAGGGCTCACCCGTTCCTCAAATAGGTCTTGGGGGAAAGACCACCTGAGGGACGATGTGCCTGTCGGCTTTGGAGAGCGGAGCTGGGTGCTGGATGTGAGAGGTGATCAAGACTGAATCTCGCGTGCACCTGTGCAGACAGTCTGGAAACAGTGACCATCTGGGGGGCAGACTCCTGACACCAAGGACCTGGCTCCTTGGAATTCCAGTTTGGGGGGTGGGGACATCCCAGCACCCCAGCTGCAAGGTGAGTTTTGTATGAGAAACAAGGGTGCTGTGGAGGGCAGCAGAGAGGTCTGGGACAGCCAGGAGCTTCCCAGAGGCAGCTGACTAGGCAACAAGTTGGGGAAAACGTGTGGAGGAGAGAGACCTCAGATACTTAACATCCAGTGTCTGGGTGGTGGACACTTGCTGCCAAGATTTCCCGAGCAACTTCCTCAAATCGAAGACCCTGAGAGACTCAAGGTTCCAACTCACACCAACGCCAGGGCGCACAGACTGAACTTGGTTAATGCGGCCACAGGATGTCTGAACACCCAGCACTTGAAACTGCCAGGACTCAGCAGCAGCAGCGCTGTGCCAGGAGGCCTCGTGGGGGTGGCCCGTGGCGCCCTGAGAGACCCTGTCCCATGAAGGCTGGCCGACTACTATCCTGGGACAGGCTCAGAAGGTGCCGCGCCCCAAGCTTGTGAGCTAAGGCTGACGTGTGCCTTTGTGTGGATGAACAGCCCCCAGGGAAGGCCCCACCCGCCCTCTCCTGGGGCTGCTGACATCAGAGACGGGCGGCAGTTTCTGCCTGGAACACGAGAGTCAGGCTTCCCCCCAGGACACAAGAACCGAGCTTCTGTGACACACTGGAAAGCCCGGCTCGGCCGCACGTGGCTTTGGTCCCTCCCTGGGGTCACATATGAAATTTATGGAACAGGAGGATGGATTCCTTCTGTAGCTAAGTCAAAGGTGTCCTCTGAATTCTCTGTAGGCAAATGAATAATCAGTAATAGAGCCGGATAATCAGCAAGAACCTGGACTCTTGTAAACAGTTTTCTTTGCCGGAATATACTCAAATATAACCGTAGGGCTCCTGGGTGGCTCAGTCGCCTAAGTGTCTGGCTCTTCATTTCATCTCAGGTGGTGAACTCATAGCGGTGGGACCTAGCCCGAGCTGGGTTCGAGCTGGGTGCGGAGCCTGTGTGGGCTTCTCTCTCTCTCCCTCTGCCCCTCCCCCAGTTGCTCTCTCTGAAAGAAAGAAAGGAAGAAAGAAAGAAAGAAGGAAGGAAGGAAGGAAGGCAAGACAGACAACTATAAATCACCTGTCACTTTGCAAGTGTTTTGAAGTCAACTTCCTGGTGACCTGAGAGGCTGCGCAGCACGTGGGAGCAGCTTGTGCCCACGCCCGTGCCCAGGGCGTGTGGCGGACACTTCCACGCTGCTGACTTTACCAAGAGCCGCATCTGGACAGAAAGGTAGGTGGGTTGTCACAAAGGTTACGGGCAAGGGAGGAGTGGTGTCCACAGGTGCAGGGCGGCCGGCGTCCTCCAGCAGACAGAGGCGTGTCAGACCCCACGAGGGGCTGCGTGGGGGCGGCGAGGAAGTCCCACTCTGCCGTCACGGGTGTGGGCGCGTCGGACGAGCTCAGCTGTGGTAAGTGGCGTCAGCCATTATGACAGCGGCTGAGGGTGTGACCTAACGGGGCCTCCGTGGGGCTGCGTGCTCGGGGACGGGATAGACTGGGAATAGATGCAGCTGCCACAGAGGAAGGTCATGAGCGTTGTGCACCTGTGGCTCCGGGTGAAACACGACAGCACGGACCCGAACACCCACCAGCCAGGAATGCCGACCGGCGCCGCCACTCTGGACGACAGTGTGGAGGCTCCTCCCCTACGACCCAGCCTAGGTATCAATGCAAAGGATTTAAAAAGGCAGAGTCGAAGGTGCACATGCACCCCAGTGTTCACAGCAGCACTATCAACAGCAGCCAAAGTATGGAAAGAGGCCAAATGTCCATCTACTGACGAACAGATAAAGAAGAGGTGATACATACATATATAATGGAATGTTACTCAGTAATCGAAAAGAATGACAGCTTGCCATTGCAACAACGTGGATGGAAGTAGAGGGTATTATGCTAAGCGAAATAAGTCAGTCAGATAAAGACCAGTATCAAGTATTTTCACTCCTATGTGGAATTTAAGAGATAGAACAGATGAAAATAGGGGAAGAGAAGGAAAATAAGATAAAAACAGAGAGGGAGGAAAACCATAAGAGACTCAAATACCAAGAACAGAATGAGGCTTGATGGGGGGCTGGGCTGGTCCGTGACGAGCATGAAGGAGGCTCTTACTGGGATGAGTACTGGCCGCTGTATGTACGCGATGAATGACTAGATTCTATTCCTGAAACCATTGTGTTAACTGACGTGGATTTTAATTTAAAATAAAAATTTTAAAAGCCCACCCGCACAATGGTTCTGAGGTTGGAATTTTGGTTTGTGAAACTCAAAGCCAAGAACTGACCCCTGACTCAGGAAGTCTCAGGAAGTCACGGTCCCTGTGGTGCCGTGAGGGCCACGCCCTGGCCTAGAGCAGCCCTTCCCATCCTACCCTGCGGGCACGTGCCAAGGCCTGGAGACATTCTTCATTGTTGTGACCCAGCGTGACCCATGACGACGGTGGGCAGAGGGACCACAGGTGCTGCCAAGCGTCCAGTGCACGGGACACCCAGAACCAGGAGCTGGGAACCAGCCCGTGTCAACAGTGGGCTGGCCCAGAGGGACAAACTCTCCCATCCAGCCTCATGGGATTCCCACGGATGAAGCCCAACTAAGATGAATTTATACAAGTGAAATTATAAAACGCACCCACACGAGCAAATACCAGCAGCCCCACGAGTAAGATTAGGCTCCTGGGAATGTTAGAGAATACAGTTTTTAAAAATATATACGGATGTGAAAGAAGGCATTAAAAACACCAGAGAAAAAGGACATCTTCAAAGAGACCAGGAGGACCTGAACAAGAAACAGTCTCCCCGGGCCCCACATCTCCTGGCTTCGTGTCCCCTGGCCGCCAAGTCTCCCTGAGCTGCCATCTCCTTGGACCCATCTCCCCCACCCCCTAGACCCACATCCTCTGGTCCTGTGTCCCCTAGCTCCAAAGTCCCCCTGAGTCCCATGTTCCCCTGGACCCCTGTCTTCCTGGTCCCCAGGTCCCCCTGTGCTCCACATCCCCCCAGCTCCCCATCCCCCTGGGCACAGACCAGAGAGGCTTGAGAGCCAGTGTCCCCAGGGGCAGCTCTTGCCAGGACTGAGAAGCTGGGGTGGGAGACCTCCAGAGCTCTCTGGAACTAGGAGGAGCCTCCGCATCTGAGCCCCCCTGCATTCCCTTCCCGGTCACTCCTGACTCCCAGACTGGCATTCCTGGGGTTGCTTCCCAAGTAAGCCGCCTGCTTCTGCATCCCTGCTGCAGGGTCTGCCTGGGAGAACCGAGCTCAAATATCTGGGAAGTGTGAGGCCAGCTCTGGGTTCGGAGTCTACAGTTCCTGGAACTTTAAAGAAACAGGAACGTGCCAGGAAAAGTGTCTAAAAGGGAACGTTATCAGTGGTTTCGTTCAAGCATTTGTCCCTCTAACCAATGATTGTTCACAGCCTCCTCTGTGCCATGTTCCATGATTCAAGAATGGAGCCTCTGCTTCTTGTAGAAAGAAAGGTGATTTAATCCACTTCCTTGGGCTGGTTACTGGGTCTTTCATAGGAGTTGCTGCTATTTACGGTGCTGTCTCTGAAGCTCACAGCGCCAACTTCTGCGTTACCTCCCCCGGCCCCCAAGCCGCGGAGCCTATCAGCCAAACTGGGACTCTCTTCAGAGGTGAAGGGTGCTGTTAACAATGACAAGGGACAGCAGAGTCAACTGAGAGGGGCGTTACCCTGACCCAGGGGAGCAGAAGGGACCCGGGCAAAGCTCCCCGTGCCCTGAGATGCTGGTTTGGTAGCGTGTGCAGAGGGGGCGAGCTCCTAGAGAATCCGCGCTCACTTGCTGGCCAAACCAACAGAAACCGGGCCCTGGAGAGCAGCACGGGGTGGAGGACCTGGCCGTTGGGAGCAGGGCGACACCCGGAGCTGGGGGGGAGCGGTCCAAGGTCAGCGCCAGCTGCTCGGGGGACCGTCTGAGCGTCTGCTAGGAGGGAGGACTTCCGTGAATACCAGGTCATTTCCGTGCTCGGGACCCTAAGAGACAGGTTCTGTTGGCTGCATTCTACAGGTTCCAAACCGAGTGTCAGGGGGGCTGAGTGGCATCTGCAGCCTGACAGGGGAGTGACAGGGCTCTGGTCTTGGTCTGCCCCGGCTGCTGGCCACACCCCCCCATCCCCTTTCCCGGCGGATTCCCAGCGATTAATCAGTAACGGGGTCCTGCTAACCTGTTTGCCTTCGTCTTTCTGCCGGATCCGCGCCCACGTGACGGGTTTGCTGAGCCAGCCGCTCTGGCGCTAAGTGGGGCCCGCGGAGCCGTGCACAGAGCCGCACGAGCCGGCGCTGGGCCCCAGGGCAGGGCCACATTGCCTCACAGCGTCACCTCCAAGGAAGGAAGTCTCACATGTTTTGCCCATTCTTTGGGACTTGGCATTTCTGTGGCGTTCACTGCTTGCAGCGGTTGGCACGGCGTGGATGGCTGGACGGCAGTGAGGCCAGGCCTCCTCACGGTGGACCTGCCACTCCGGACTGAGTTGGCTCATGGACACCTTCCGGTCCCTTCTGGTGCTGGAGGGCCTGTCCATCCCCGAGTCTGCCACAGGTGTTCTTCGATTCCTTCTCGAGAGCATTTTCCGGGCGTTTCGTGTGTGTTGTGGAATGTGTAAGAAGACCTTTATCTCCTTGCTTTAAAGTCCGAGCACACTTAGGAAAGCTCACAGAAAACAAACAGGAAAGCGCTCCCAGCTAGGCTGGGAGGCCGGGTTCTAAGACAGGTCCCAAGAAGGCGAGGGCTGGTGTGGACGCCCCAAGGTGGCACTCGGGAGGTGCCAGGCCTGGGACACCTCACCCCACGGGGCCTGACACCTGAAGCCATGTTCTGTGATTGAAACATGGGTCCCCGGCCCTCCTCAGGCCTCAGCTCACGTCTGTAGCGGGCACATACTCCCAAGACCGACTTCAGAATGGGACGTCGGAGCCCGCCTGGCCACTCACGCACTCACGTCCGGCTCACAGATCCTGAGGTCTGCGCTCCTGCTCTTACCTCATTTTACGGGCCTGGATCCACAAGGCTGGGCACCGGGTGAACGGAGCCCAGACCCCGTGTGTCGGGAGGCTCCCACTGAGGACAGGCCAGCCTCCCCTGGAGTGGGGTCAGCTCGTGGGAAAGACTCCGTGTCGGGGCGCAGCAGGGAATGCACCCTGACCTCCTTGCCTGCCCCCCGACCCCTCCGTGCCCAGTGCTGGCGGCAGCCCCTGGGCCATCCTGTGTTCCCGACCTCGCGAGCTTCCGCAGGGACCGTCCAGCTTGATCACAGCTGCAGCTGGCGACGCCACAGGCCTGATGCCCTGGGGATCCCAGACTCGTTCTGACGAGCGGCGGCGCCCAGCCACTTGCGACTCTGCGCCACAGCCTCTCCTGCCAGGACTGCTGGTAGCCATCCCAACAGGTGTTCCTACCAGTCCCCTGCCTTTTGCCACCTGTGCCCAGCACCGCAGCCACGGGGGCTCCTGAAGCCTGCCTACCGTCCCTCCCAACACACCCCTATGCCCTGGGTCTGTTCCCACAGACAGAGCTTCTGCCCACACGGTGCCGACGAGTTGGTGCCGTGCCCTCCCCCTGGCCTCCCGGCACGCTCTGGGGGTCTCAGTGCTGGCTGTCCCCTGGCCCGAGCACCTGCCCAGATGCCACAGCACAGCCTCTGTCCAGGCCGTACCTCTGGTTGGGGTGTGCCTCCCCCGCTCAGTTTACCCCCCACGCCCTTCCCCAGCCTCGTACCTGCTTTCCTGTCTCCGTAGCACTTTTCTTCTCCTGAAGGGGCAGGTGATTCATGTGTTTCACCTGCGGTTTATTGTTTTCTCTCCTGTTAGAATACAAGCCTGTGAGGGTACGGCCGTCGTTCATCCGTTTTGCCCACAATGTATCAAATACCCCGCACCACCCCTGGAGCAGAGCCGGTAGTCAGGGAATACTTGCTGGACGGCTAAGCCAGGGGACGAATGAGCCTCAGACTCGCCCCGGACGTCCTAGCTCATTTGGCCCCCGAACGGTGGCCAGGGCTGGCGTGAGCTGACTGTCCGGCCACGGCCAGCCCCCAAGAGGCTTCTGTCGAACCAGTCTGAACCGACACGGGGTGCCCGAGAACACGGCCACGTAATTTCCCCAGAAGAAACCACAAGAGCCGTACGAGGGCAGGAGCGCGGTTCTCCCCCGTGGCACAGAACGGGCACCGCGCTGGGGTCGGGGGGCCTGGAGTTGACCTGTGGCTGGGATTCCACCGACCGGCTCTGGCCTCCTCACATCAAAGGTCCCGCCAGCGAAATGACAGGCCAGAGCCCACCCTGGCTTGGGGACCCCTGAGGGGCCCGAAATGTGTGGCCATCACTGGTGTGGGGAGACGCAAGGTGGCCAGGGCACAGGCAGGAAGTCCAGCAGCCTGCAAACAGGGCTCTGTGGCGTGGCCGGGTGGTGCCACGGATCCGGGAACACGTCGTCTCCATTAACCAACGTCTGGATCTCATGGGTGAGTCAACACGTCCTGACAGCACACGGGCTCCTGGACATGATTTAATATTACAGAAATAGCGCAGAGATTAAGTTAATACAAGATGTTCCTAGGAGTGAAGAGTTCAGAGCGTCTCCGAGCCGCAGATCCGTGGCGCCCTGCTGGGAGTCAGGATCCCGGCCTGGTGCCGCAAGGAGGGGCAGCCTGCTCCTCACGGAAGGCCACGAAGGAGCGGACAGGCGGCTTGGTGGTATCCACGGCAACTTGCAATCCCTCCGTTCCAGCCCGAGCTCGGGGCAGTGTGACGGCGGCCGGGCAGCCGGGCCGGCGCCAGGTTCCTGCCCTCCGGAGCTGTGCAACCTCAAGGAAGTCGCTCGGTTTGGCTAAAGCCGCGGATCCCACACGAGTAAACTGGAATAGATGATAGTACCGCAGTGCCCGCCTTGTAAGGACGGAACAGGCCACGTGCGCGCAGGGCACAGTGTTGGCACGTGAGCCCTCAGCACCTGTTACCGCATTCGTGTGTGCACGTGCGCGTTTTTAAGCGGGTATTGCATGCTTCCTGGCCTTTTGGGCAAGATCAGCAGTGTCTGTTCTTATCAGTTTAGTGCCACAGGCGTCCTCTGTGGGGACGGAACCCTTAGACGGGCTTTTGAGCAGGACACGGAGCAGGAGCCCCTCGGTCCAGCGATGCTCCTCCCATAGCGGATGCCGCGCTGCGCCGTTTCTCAGGACAGGCCTTCCGGCGCTCCCTCGGGAGCCTTGCCCTGGGGCCCGCAGGCCACGTTGTGAGAAGACCTGGACGACACAGGGAGGCCACACGGAGGCCCCGGGCAGACGCCACGCTGCAGGGATGTGAATGTGTGCTGGCGGCATCATTCCACAGAAGGGATGACCTGCACTCTGGGGGGAGGGCTCGGGGGCGCCCGGGCCTCCACGCTGCCCTGCGCACTGCAGACCCACGCCTGCCCGCGGGCCCCTGTCCCTGACTGAGCCCAGGCGCAGGCAGTGGGCGGCCGGAGGGGGACACACATCTCAGAGCCAGGACAGGCTCCTGTCCACGGACG
Organism: Suricata suricatta; assembly: GCF_006229205.1. Classification (NCBI taxonomy): domain Eukaryota; kingdom Metazoa; phylum Chordata; class Mammalia; order Carnivora; family Herpestidae; genus Suricata; species Suricata suricatta. Next base: position 366,227 of record NC_043713.1, read on the forward strand.
CATCCGCCCAGGAGGCAGGCTTGTGGGTTTTGCTGCCGTGTCTCGAAGGCCCAGAACAACCCCTGCACTTAGTAGGTGCTTGAAAAAAGTCCGAGTTTTGACTCAAGGCTAAGGGTGGACCAGAGCTGAGTAAGCACCCCTCTGGGGCCCCCTGGCGTTTCCCACATACGGAGTTGTGTGAAGGGAAGGGTGAGGTCACCCCAGTGTCCCAGAGGCCTCTGGGAAATGTAACAAATAAAGAGCAGGTGCTGCGACCCCGCGGCATTAGCAGTCCTGAACTAGAAGCACTCAGCCCTGTAGGGGCTCGTGTGGGGGCCTCGTGGTCACAAGGGAGGCCTCCCAGAAGGGGCGCTTTGCAGGTCGGCTGGGCCGACTGGTTCACACGCCCGGCCAGGGCTTCCCGGAGCTGCTCCCGGAAACAAGCTCATGGCTCCTGCAGCGAAGATGGACCACGGGACCCCTGTGCCCCACCCCGGGGGCCACAAGGCGCCATCTGCTGACCTTGTGGGTCATCAGAACCGGCACCAGAGGCGGAGGTCAGCGTGCCACAGGGCACAGGACGCCCACGGTAAAGAGCTATTCGCCCAAATGTCAGCAGTGCCCGGGGGACCCGTTCAACCCAGTCGGTCTGACTCATTAAAGCAGCCGTGCAAGGAGAGAGATGGTAGGCTGGTGGACGTGGCCAGGCTGCCGGGGGCGTCCGGCGAGGAGGGAGCTCACAGTGGTTTGGCCTCAGCTTGCAAGCCATTACTTGAGGACCTAAAACCGTTTTCACACTACAGATGCTGCAAGATAATGCAGCAATGAAAGGCTTTGATAGTTCCTGCCTCAGTTTTGGTTCTGGTGTCTTTACGGAGCGCCTCCCTCACTGCTCCTCCCCGCCAGCATCACGGCCAGCGCCGCCGGTCCTGGGGGCAGCCCCCGCCCCCAGCCCATCTGGTCTTCCTTCTCCCAGGTCACACTGGGCTTTCCAGCCCAAACACTTGACCTCAGAGATGTCCTGTGTTCACAAGAGCGGACACGTGAACCAGGCCCTGTGACAACAGGGACACATGACCCCCTTCATCCGGCCGCCTCCCACGGGATGGGGGCCAAGACTGTTGAAGCCCGAGCCCCGCCCCTCATGACACGAGCGCTCACAGCGAGTGCCGGGCAAGAAGCCGTGTTGTCTCAGATTCTTCCTGTCCCGCCAAGACGCACGTTCCATGAATTAAGGTCAAGATCACCTATCAGTTAAAAACAAAGAGTCAAATGTAAAAACTAATTTAAAAATTTTTTAATGTTTACTTGTTTTTGCGAGACAGAGAGAGACAGAGCACAAGTAGGGGAGGGGCAGAGAGAGGGAGACACAGAATCTGAAGCAGCTCCAGGATCTGAGCTGTCAGTGCAGAGCCGAGCGTGGGGGTCGAACCCACAAACCATGAGATCGTGACCTGAGCCACCCAGGTGCCCCTAATCTTGGGGAGTTTTAAGTCATTATTTCTCCAGGAGCTCTCCCCTTCCAGGACTCCGACGACATGAATGTCCGATCTCGTTTCAGTACCGCAGTCTCTGAGCCCTGGCCCATTTTCTTTTCAGTCGTCTCCTCTCTGCTCTGCAGACCAGGTAAGTGCTGTCTGTCGTGTCCACGGACTCCTCTGTCCTTCCCGACGGTGGTTGAATCCACCCACTGAGTTTTTCATATCACCTATCATATTTTTCCATTCTAAAGTTTTTATTGCTTCTTTTTTATATCTTCTTCCTTCACAGAGACTTCCTGTTTCTTTGCTAGGACTCTATTTCTGTGTTTGCTTCAAGCATATTTGTAATTGCTGGTTGAAGTGTTCTTACAGCGGCTGCTTAAATAATTCTACTATGTCTGTCTTCTCGATGTTGTGGATGTCCACCGGTTGTCCCTCATTGGGTTTGCAATCTTCCTGGTTCTTGGTATGATGACTGATTTTCCAGTGAAGCCTGGAAACTGGGTTTTATGTCACAGACTCTGGATCCTATCATAATTTCCTGAGGAGCCGCTCAGGGGTGTAGAGTGAACATATCCAACATAGCTCGTAAGCTCACACAAAGACTAAAAATGCATGTAGCCATCAGGGACTGGCCCTTCCCACCTGAGCCGTATTCAGGAGAAGTGCCAATTCCTGACGGGAGGCAGGCAGAGTTCGGGTGAGATCCCGGGCTCGTGCCCAGAAGCAGAGAGACACTCCGGTGTGAACAGGCATGCGGAAGGGACCTACCGCCGGTGCTGGGAGTCTAGACGTGGAACGACTCAGCTCATTGTAAAACATTAGTAAGTAGAGGCCGTGAGTCTGTAGTGATGCAGGAATAAAGGAGAAATACAGAGGAGGAAGAAACCTTTGCTACCATCGAAGGATGGGCATCTGCACCGGCTACCGAGGCACCGTGAGGGGGATGGGGTTCACGATGGGTGCCTTTGGGTTCACCCCTACTCCAGTAGCACAATTTAGCACAGCCATCCTGACACTGTAGGCCTCGAATGTGACGCAGCGTGCAGTGACTGGCACCACGGACAGCCATCCGGCTCTGTCCTGAGTTCACACTCTAATCACACACGTGGACCCGCGTCCCAGGGCCTGGGGAATACGGGGAGATAGAGAAACACCGCACAGAGACAAGTGCAACGGCCATCCTGTGGAACAACTGCCTGCGTTCTTCACGGAGTCAGTGATGTGGGGATCAACCAATGGGAGGAATGTTCTAGAATCAGGATGGCCTGATTCTCTTTGATGGAGTCACAGAGATTGAGACATACCAAGCAATGAAGTTTATAAACCTGATTAATTTTATCCAAAAAATCTACAAAAGATCATCTTGGGACAATCAGGGAAATCTTCGTGTCACATGGTCTTGTGGTTATGGAAGAGAACGACCTTGTTTTTTAGGAGATTCATACTTAATTATTCAGGAGAAGTGTCTTGGTTTCTGTAAGCCAGTTCCAGACGCTTCATTATTTCATTGTATGTGACCACACGCGCATTTCGTGTGCATACACACATGTCCATGCTGGCGGTCAGGCTTCCATCACACTGGTCTTTCTACTTTGTGTGTGTTGGACATCTCAGCTAAAAAAAGCTGGGGAAAACAGCCAAAAACAACACAAAGCAAAACAGAAAAACGCCAACAACAAGACCCAACGGTCCCGATATGACTTTCTGTGTTGGGCATTCGCATCCTTGCCCAGAACTAGGTCTTCCTTTCCCTTCCTGCCCCACTCAGACTGAGGGCACCAGCCGCCTCCTGCAGCCATTGGAGGGAGCCTGGCGCCTGGCACAGCGGGGGCCTGCACGCACGGCCACCCGTCGATGCACGACGCTGGTCCTGACCAAGCGAGACGGACTCATCTTGTTAAAAACACATTCACACTGATCTGTCCCTTATTTCTCGTTCGTGCAGCACACTTGGACTACGCAGCCTTTGTCCGTCCGTGGGGTGTCCTGGTGAGTGTCCAGATTTGGGTTTCATTCTATCAGCTCCCGCTTCCTCACGCCCCAAACACCACGCGGATGTGGGCGTTGAAAGGAAAACTATTAGCATCAGACGCGACCCCCTCAGCCACAGGGACAGTCACGTCCAGGTGCAGCACAAGACTCAGGTGGGGTATCAAGAAACCTGAGCCCGAGGAGCGCGGAGAGGCCTCGACAAAGAAAAGTCGCACGCTCTCTGTCTCTGCCAGCTTTTAAGGGACCCGAAGCGTCTGCCTCCCTGTGGAGGGGCTCCGGGTCGGCAGCACGAAGGGCCCGACCCTGTACTCCAGCTCATGGCGACCTGCCTCGGCGTGCAGGGCCTGTGGAGAAGGAGTGTCCCCTTGCGAGCACCCTGCGAGCCTGCGCCGAGGCGGGAGAGCCGGGGGTGAGTCAGAGGGCGAGGCCGGGGATTGTGTCTTGGCCACACTGGGGCTGCATCTGGGGCCCCGTCACCTGGATCTCTCGAGCTCAGCATCCAGGTGGTGAACCAAGGGTCAAATGAAACAATCTCTAGCTGTCCTCCAGATTTAAGGTCTGTGAACAGCAGGTAAGAGCCGACAGCAAGGGAAAACGGGAAGAGTGGGAAGGAGGAAAGTAGCAGAAAGGACTGGAGAGGGGAGGGGCTCAAGTCTGGGAGAGAGAGCCTGGGGTGGGGCAGGCGAGGGAGGGGGTGTAGGTTGAGGGAGCAGGTGAGGGAGGGGGCATAGGTGAGTGAGCCCCGGAAGCCAGGTGAGGGACCCCGGGGAGGCAGTGAGGGACCCCTGGGGGCAGGTGAGGGACCTGGGGGAGGTGAGGGACCCCAGGGGGCCGGTGAGGGACCCTGGGGGGGGGCAGG
>NC_043713.1:370640-375462 GCF_006229205.1 Suricata suricatta
CTGGGATGTGGCGAGGGGCTGGAGGAACACAGTTCTGTGGAGGATAGGGGAGGCCTCGGGGACCCACGGGACAAAGGATGGGGCTGGGGGACAGCGGACACAGGCTCTCCGGGAGCCCCCAGTCCATCCCGCTCTTCAGTTGAAACTCAGGGTGGCACCCTTGGCCGCCCCTGCTGGCCTTGCCAGGTAGCCCTGGGCTCTGGGAGCCACCCTGAGGGGACGGGGGTACAGAGTGACCCAGATCAGGACACAGTTCATCGTGTGTCTCCTTCCTATCGCTCACCTAACCTCTGAGGAAATGGGCGTGTTTGTAGTACCGTGTGAGACGATTCTTCAGGTGAGACGATTCCACCGGCAACCCGCGCCCCAGCGCTCCCGGGAGCGGGGCTCTTCCCCCGTCGGCGGCGCCGCGCGGACGCAGCCATCTCATCAGACCTCCGCAGCGCTTCTCAGGTCCCTGAAACGACACGTCAAAGCCTCTCTTAGGACTCGGCTTCCTGACCGTGGTTCCACGGCTGGGCCATGAACTTGTCAGAGAATCCACGGACACCCTCTGTCTCCTCGGATATAACTCACTACAGCACACACACCATCGCCTGGCGTTTCCCCGCACCCTGTGCCTTCCACCCCAGGTCCTGGGGCCACAGGTCCCGTTAGGGAACTCCAAATCCAGAGGCTGCGTGTTGCATGTATTCTAATTCCCAATTCGACCAGAGCCCCTTCCCCCCACCTAAGTGCAGGGTTTTGACAAATGGGAACTTAACAGCTTTTCAGAATCTGCTCCTATATCTTCTCTCTGTGTCCCATCTGCAAATTAGATGGCCTCTGGGGAGACCCACCTAACAAGGACAAAGCCCAAGGAGTGTCACCTCCAGGCTCCAGAGCCGGTCCTTGCCTTCCTCCTGGTCCCGGACCTCGTCTTTCCGGTTCAGTAAAGGAGGGTTTCCTCTGGGGGCCAACCTGTCCCGTGCCCTCCTCCCACCCACGAGGGGCCCCTGGAGACCCCCTGTAATGGCCTCCCTTCTGCCTTTCCCACATGCCTGCCACGGCTCGTGCAGACAGACAGACAGATGGGCCCCCGGCCCCAGGCAGCCCCCACTCGAGGCGCACTCCTCACCCTCCCCCTGGACGAGGGTCTCCACCACCTCAGGCCCCCGCAGCGCACGGTGGCCTTTCTGCACCCACACTGGGCTTCTCTGTCCTGACCGCACTCGGCCTTTCCCAGGGGGCCAGACGGTGCGTTACCTCCAATCCTCTCTCCGCTGGGCCGGCCTGTCCCGGCCTGTCCCCGCTCCTCACACCTGTCCCTCCGTGCCTGGCTGTGGTCACCGGCTCCTGGACCCGTGGGCCATGCCCGGCACGCCACGGCCTGCATGCCCACGGCGCCTCCCTCCCACCCTCGGCACTGGGGCAGCTGCTGGAGCAGAAGCCGCCGTGACCGGGGCCGCCGGCTCCCCCTGCCTCAGTCTCCCTGGGTCTGGCTGACCCTGGTGTGCACCACGTCTCCCCAGGACGGCCATCCCGCTGGGCCTCAGTGGTCCCGTCAGAGTCAGCCCGCGCCCCCCGGCCTGCCAGCCCATTCGAGTCTGCAGAGCTAAACACGCACGTCCTCCTGTGTCCTTACACACCTCTCCGTGCCCGGGGGCCTATTTTTAAGAAGATCCAGTACAATCGTAACTGCTAAGTCTGTTTCAGTGTATAGGTAAGAGGATTATAATTAGCACACTTGTATGCAAATTACCGTCAAGTTCACTTTTCCCTGAAGCAGCTATTTATGGAAGGACTTTTGCTCGTGGCGTCCAGAGGAGAGACTTCCCTCCGCCCACCACCCTCCGTGCAGGCGCCGTGAGCCGCGGGCGGCATCGGGCGGGCAGCGGAGTCGCCCATCTGCTTGCTGGCGGTTCCAGGCCTGCAGCCGGCAGGAAGCACCATCCGGGAGGGAGTGGCGCACACTCCTTCTAGCATTTTCCAAGCCCACCCTGAGCACCTCTCGTCTGTGACGGGCATCTGTCCAGCCCCTCGTCCAGGCAAGGGCTGGACCCTCGGGGTGTCCGGGGCACAGCCCTCAGGGGGTTTCTGCCCCATCAGTCTCCAGCCTTGCCTGGTGATAACATGGGACCCCCACAGAACACCCAGCTCTTCGAAGGCCTAGATAACTGTGAGAGCCGCTCTGCTAAGCTACCCAGTCCCCGCGGCCTGGCCTGAGCCCCCGCTCTGCCCAGACGCCACGGCTCCGGTGCAGCCTGGCCCCTGTTTTCAGGGACAGGGCTGCTGGGCCAGCAGGGGAAATAACGGTGTGACATTCGCACGGACCCCCGGTTTCCCTGCCCTGGCCCTCTGCCCACCAGGTCCCCCAGGACAGGCGGCAGGGGAGGGGGCTGCAATCCGACGGCACAGGGTCTGTTTCGGACAGGCCACCAGGCTGCTCCGTGCTGGCCCCACAGCCGCAGGGAGTCCTGCTGAGCCTCAGTGAGGGGCCCCCGGGCTGGTCCTCAGACCTCTCGTGTCCCCATAAAGGACCAGCAGAGGCCGAAGCCGGCCCCCTCGCCTCCCCAGTGAGAGCAGGCACAAACAGCGAATCTTGCTGACCTGAACAGGAATGGAGCACATTTTCCAGATAACTTTTCAATAATGACAATTCTTAATTGGTAATTTCTTTTTCAAATCAATTTCATAAAACAAGCGATTAATCATTGCTATGCCCCTGAAACAGAACGTCGTGCACATAATTTAACTTTCTCCAAGAAGCTGTGTGCACAGCTGTGAACCTACCACACCGTGGTGCCAACGGCACGTGTGTGGGGGGAGGGCGGGGGGCCTTGATGTCAGCCTGATTTCCGAGTGACTGCCATTTCCCCACAGCAGGGGCAGCATGCCTCCAGGGGCCTGGTGCTGCCCACTTCTGCAAAAACAAGTCTTCATGTAAAGTCTGGAGCAGCTAGCCTCACGGGAAGAACACAGGATCCGAAACTCCCTTTGCCAGGTTGACGAGAGCGCTGTTGGATTTGCCCGGACTTTCCCGGGTCCGCTCCGCAGGCCGTGCCCCCTCGCTGCCAGGCTGGCGCAGGTGCAGGCCGAGGGGCCCGGCCCAGCCTCCTGAGCCCACAGACCCACAACCTCCCCTGCGGGGAGCTTCCTTCCGCGCCACTTTCGAGACCATCTTTTCGAGCCTGGGCAGCGATGTCTGACGCGGCCTTAGGAAGCAAAAGCAGGCTGCAGAGTCGCACAGACCACAGGAGTGACTGTTTTCCTGGGGTGGACTCAACAAGAAACATCTGGAAGGAAAGTCATCAATAGGTTGACAGCACACAGGTGAGGGCAGTGGAATTTTAGGTGATTTCTACTTTTTTCAAACCTGCTTTTTTTTTTTTTTTTAAACAAAGGATACAAGCAATGTTTGTAGCCAGAATAAGGAATAAAACCATTGTGACTTCAGGGGGGAGTCACATCTTACAGTGTTTTATGTGACGAGGTGGAAGCCCCAGGAAATGATAATGTGACAGATCTACCCTTGTGTGAGGTCCGAACTGGCCGTCAGCACCCGGACTATTTGCTCTGGCAGCTGGGCCGGGGCCCCGGGGACCCTCAGGCACCAGCGCTGCTTTCCTGGCTCGCAGTCACCCGTCCCACGGAGAGAGGCTGTGCACAACCATGCACTGGCTTGTTCTTGGAAAACTGAGGGGGAACAGGAGTCTGTAACATGTTGCTTTGAAAATAATATTGCCTACAATTCTAGGATGGCAATCTTTTCTGGTCACTCAGACTCCCGCCCCCCATTCTTAACCACACGACTCTCTTAAAGAAACTTAACTTTTGAAATGGAATATAAAAAATCCTGAGACACTTTGAAGTCTTCTATGCAAATAAATCTGGAATCCTAGAGGAAATGGATAATTTCCCCAGGAAATACAGACGATCAAAACTGATCCCAAGAGAGAGATGTAAACATATCAGTCGCCACTGAAGAAACAGAGAAAGTTATAAGGGAATTTCCCACCCTACAAAAAGTACCAAACCCAGAGGAGTTCACTGGAAATTCTACCAAATTTCATAAAAGACCAGATAGTGCTGACGCTCTAGGAATTATTGCTGAGTGTGGCCAAGGAAGGAGAGCTTCTGAATCCCTTTTACGAAGCAAGTAAACACTGATACTTCAGCCAAACATGATTAGTACAAATAAAGAAAATGACAGTCCAACATCACTCATGAATATCAGTGCAAAAAATCTAAGCAAAGATTATTAAACAGAAAAAACCTCCAATGCGTTTAAAAAAAAATGCTAGGGGGCGCCTGGGCGGCTCGGTCAGTTAAGCCTTGATCTTGGCTCAGATCATGGTCTCAGGGCTCCAGAGTTTGAGCCCTGTGTCGGGCTCTGTGCTGTCAGCAAGGAACCTGCCTGAGATTTTCTCTCTCTCCCTCTCTCTCTGCCCCTCCCCAACTCTTGAGGGCATGCGGTCCCTCTCTCGAAATAAATAAATGAACTTAAAGAAAATTCTAGAAAAAGTGGAATTTATTCCAGGAATGCAAGACAGGTTCAAGAGTGGGAAGTCCACAAACATTATGCACATAAAACAAATCTAAGGGGGAAAGAACTATACGATTATCGCCATAGACACCAAGAAAGCCTCTTAACAATCACTCAAGAAACTGAGGGCCATTTCAGTAACACCGTAAACCACCGCGTGAGGTCTAAAAGCCAGTGTCTTGTTCGATACGAGAGGCCTTCCCAGTAAGGTAAGAGCAAGCGAGGGCGCCCGCCGTCCCAGAGGTTACTCACCAGGCTCCCAGGGGCACTGACTGCGGAAATGGGGCAGGAGCTGGA